>NW_027478385.1:0-303030 GCF_051014685.1 Ptiloglossa arizonensis
TATGGGAGTTTAAAGTTAAGGAATGGTCGGGCAACCATCAAAATTTTCGCGTCTGATTCCCGAAACCAAAAACCACAAAGGCCTAGGGGAAAAATACACATACCGTTGTAATCGGGCGAGTTTCTACTTTCAGATGCAACAGGAATTCCTCGAGTTCGTCGATCCGTTTGCGAGATATGGGAGTTTGAAGTTAAGGAATGGTTGAGAAACAATCAAAGTTTTCGCAAGTCTTATACTCGAAACAACTAACTACTATTGCCTAGGGCAAAAATACACATACCGTTGTAATCGGGCGAGTTTCTACTTTCAGATGCAACAGGAATTTCTCGAGTTCGTCAATCCGTTCGCGAGATATGGGAGTTTGAAATTAAGGAATGGTGAGAAACCATCAAAATTTTCGCAAGTCTGATACTCGAACCAATAACTACAAAGGCCTAGCGCAAAAATACGCATACCGTTGTAATCGGGCGAGTTTCTGCTTTCAGATGCATTAGGAATTTCTCGAGTTCGTCAATCCTTTCGCGTGACATGGGAGTTTGAAGTTAAGGAATGGTTGAGAAACAATCAAAGTTTTCGCAAGTCTTATACTCGAAACAACTAACTACTATTGCCTAGGGCAAAAATACACATACCGTTGTAATCGGGCGAGTTTCTACTTTCAGATGCAACAGGAATTTCTCGAGTTCGTCAATCCGTTCGCGAGATATGGGAGTTTGAAATTAAGGAATGGTGAGAAACCATCAAAATTTTCGCAAGTCTGATACTCGAACCAATAACTACTATGGCCTAGGCAAAAATACACATACCGCTGTAATAGGGCGAATTTCTGCTTTCAGATGCAACAGGAATTTCTCGAGTTCGTCAATTCGTTCGCGAGATATGGGAGTTTGAAATTAAGGTATGGTTGACAAACCATCAAAATTTTTCTGGTCTGAAACTCGAAACCAATAACTGGAATGGCCTAGGGGAAAAGTACACACACCATTGTAATGGGGCGAGTTTCTACTTTCAGATGCAACAGGAATATCTCGAGTTCGTCAATCCGTTCACGAGATATGGGAGTTTGACGTTAAGGAACGCTTGAGAAACCATCAAAATTTTCGCAAGTCTCATTCTCGAAACCAATAACTACTATGGCCTAGGACAAAAATACACATACCGTTGTAATCGGGCGAGTTTCTGCTTTCAGATGCAATAGCAGTTTCTCGTGTTCGTCAATCCGTTCGCGAGATATGGGAGTTTGAAGTTAAGGAATGGTTGAGAAACCATCAAAATTTTCGCAAGTCTGAGTCCCGAAACCAATAACTACAAAGGCCTAGGGGAAAAATACACATACCGTTGTAATCGGGCGAGTTTCTACTTTCAGATGCAACAGGAATTTCTCGAGTTCGTCGATCCGTTTGCGAGATATGGGAGTTTGAAGTTAAGGAATGGTTGAGAAACCATCCAAATTTTCGCTGGTCTGATACTCGAAACCAATAACTGGAATGGCCTAGGAGAAAAGCACACACACCAATGTAATGGGGCGAGTTTCTACTTTCAGATGCAACAGGAATATCACGAGTTCGTCAATCCGTTCGCGAGATATGGGAGTTTGAAGTTAAGGAATGGTTGAGAAACCACCAAAATGTTCGCAAGTCTGATACTCGAAACCGATAACTACAAAGGCCTAGGGGAAAAATACACATACCGTTGTAATCGGACGAGTTTCTACTTTCAGATGCAAGAGGAATTTCTCGAGTTCGTCAATCCGTTCGCGAGATATGGGAGTTTGAAGTTAAGGAATGCTTGAGAAACCATCAAAATTTTTGAAAGTCTGATACTCGAAACCAATAACTGGAATGGCCGAGGAGAAAAGTACACACACCATTGTAATGGGGCGAGTTTCTACTTTCAGATGCAACAGGAATATCTGGAGTTCGTCAATCCGTTCGCGAGATATGGGAGTTCGAAGTTAAGGAATGGTTGAGAAACCATCAAAATTTTCGCAAGTCTGATACTCGAAACCAATAACTGGAATGGCCGAGGAGAAAAGTACACACACCATTGTAATGGGGCGAGTTTCTACTTTCAGGTGCAACAGGAATATCTCGAGTTCGTCAATCCGTTCGCGAGATATGGGAGTTTGAAGTTAAGGAATGGTTGAGAAACCATCACAATTTTCGCAAGTCTGATACTCGAAACCAATAACTGGAATGGCCTAGGGGAAAAGTACACACGCCATTGTAATGGGGCGAGTTTCTACTTTCAGATGCAACAGGAATATCTCGAGTTCGTCAATCCGTTCGCGAGATATGGGAGTTTGAAGTTAAGGAATGGTTGAGAATCCATCAAAATTTTCGCATGTCTGATACTCGAAATCAATAACTACAATGGCCTAGGGGAAAAGAACACACACCGTTGAAATCGGGCGAGTTTCTACTTTCAGATGCAACAGGAATTTCTCGAGTTCGTCAATCCGTTCGCAAGATATGGGAGTTTGAAGTTAAGGAATGGTTGAGTAACCATCAATATGTTCGCTGGTCAGATACTCGAAACCAATAACTGGAATGGCCTAGGGGAAAAGAACACACACCGTTGTAATCGGGCGAGTTTCTACTTTCAGATGCAACAGGAATTTCTCGAGTTCGTCAATCCGTTCGCAAGATATGGGAGTTTGAAGTTAAGGAATGGTTGAGAAACCATCAATATGTTCGCTGGTCAGATACTCGAAACCAATAACTGGAATGGCCTAGGAGAAAAGTACACACACCATTGTAATGGGGCGAGTTTCTACTTTCAGATGCAACAGGAATATCTCGAGTTCGTCAATCCGTTCGCGAGATATGGGAGTTTGAAGTTAAGGAATGGTTGAGAATCCATCAAAATTTTCGCATGTCTGATACTCGAAACCAATAACTACTATGGCCTAGGGGAAAAGTACACACACCGTTGAAATCGGGCGAGTTTCTACTTTCAGATGCAACAGGAATTTCTCGAGTTCGTCAATCCGTTCGCAAGATATGGGAGTTTGAAGTTAAGGAACGCTTGAGAAACCATCAAAATTTTCGCAAGTCTGATACTCGAAACCAATAACTACTATGGCCTAGGGCAAAAATACACATACCGTTGTAATCGGGCGAGTTTCTGCTTTCAGATGCAACAGGAATTTCTCGAGTTCGTCAATCCTTTCGCGAGATATGGGTGTTTGAAATTAAGGAATGGTTGAAAAACCATCAAAATTTTCGCAAGTCTGATACTCGAAACGAATAACTACTATGGCCTAGGGCAAAAATACACATACCGTTGTAATCGGGTGAGTTTCAACTTTCAGATGCAACAGGAATTTCTCGAATTCGTCAATCCGTTCGCGAGATATGGGACTTTGAAGTTAAGGAATGGTTGAGAAACCATCAATATGTTCGCGGGTCTGATACTCGAAACCAATAACTGGAATGGCCTAGGAGAAAAGTAGACACACCATTATAATGGGGCGAGTTTCTACTTTCAGATGCAACAGGAATATCTCGAGTTCGTCAATCCGTTCGCGAGATATGGGAATTTGAAGTTAAGGAATGCTTGAGAAACCACCAATATTTTCGCTGATCTGATACTCGAAACCAATAGCTGGAATGGCCTAGGGGAAAAGTACACATACCGTTGAAATCGGGCGAGTTTCTACTTTCAGATGCAACAGGAATTTCTCGAGTTCGTCAATCCGTTCGCGAGATATGGGAGTTTGAAGTTAAGGAATGGTTGAGAAACCATCAAAATTTTCGCAAGTCTGATACTCGAAACCAATAACTGGAATGGCCTAGGAGAAAAGTACACACACCGTTGAAATCGGGCGATTTCTACTTTCAGATGCAACAGGAATTTCTCGAGTTCGTCAATCCGTTCGCAAGATATGGGAGTTTGAAGTTAAGGAACGCTTGAGAAACCATCAAAATTTTCGCAAGTCTGATACTCGAAACCAATAACTACTATGGCCTAGGGCAAAAATACACATACCGTTGTAATCGGGCGAGTTTCTGCTTTCAGATGCAACAGGAATTTCTCGAGTTCGTCAATCCTTTCGCGAGATATGGGAGTTTGAAATTAAGGAATGGTTGAGAAACCATCAAAATTTTCGCAAGTCTGATACTCGAAACGAATAACTACTATGGCCTAGGGCAAAAATACACATACCGTTGTAATCGGGTGAGTTTCAACTTTCAGATGCAACAGGAATTTCTCGAATTCGTCAATCCGTTCGCGAGATATGGGACTTTGAAGTTAAGGAATGGTTGAGAAACCATCAATATGTTCGCTGGTCTGATACTCGAAACCAATAACTGGAATGGCCTAGGAGAAAAGTAGACACACCATTATAATGGGGCGAGTTTCTACTTTCAGATGCAACAGGAATATCTCGAGTTCGTCAATCCGTTCGCGAGATATGGGAATTTGAAATTAAGGAATGGTTGAGAATCCATCAAAATTTTCGCATGTCTGATACTCGAAATCAATAACTACTATGGCCTAGGGGAAAAGTACACACACCGTTGAAATCGGGCGAGTTTGTACTTTCAGATGCAACAGGAATTTCTCGATTTCGTCAATCCGTTCGCGAGATATGGGAATTTGAAGTTAAAGAATGGTTGAGATTCCATCAAAACTTTCGCATATCTGATACTCGAAACCAATAACTACTATGGCCTAGGGCAAAAATACACATACCGTTGTAATCGGGCGAGTTTCTGCTTTCAGATGCAAGAGGAATTTCTCGAGTTCGTCAATTCGTTCGCGAGATATGGGAGTTTGAAGTTAAGGAATGGTTGAGCAACCATCAAAATTTTCGAAAGTCTGATACTTGAAACCAATAACTACTATGGCCTAGGGCAAAAATACACATACCGTTGTAATCGGGCGAGTTTCTGCTTTCAGATGCAACAGGAATTTCGCGAGTTCGTCAATTCGTTCGCGAGATATGGGAGTTTGAAGTTAAGGAATGGTAGAGAAACCATCAAAATTTTCGCAAGTCTGATACCCGAAACCAATAACTACTATGGTCTAGGGCAAAAATACACATACCGTTGTAATCGGGCGAGTTTGTACTTTCAGATGCAACAGGAATTTCTCGATTTCGTCAATCCGTTCGCGAGATATGGGAATTTGAAGTTAAGGAATGCTTGAGAAACCACCAATATTTTCGCTGATCTGATACTCGAAACCAATAACTGGAATGGCCTAGGGGAAAAGTACACATACCGTTGAAATCGGGCGAGTTTCTACTTTCAGATGCAACAGGAATATCTCGAGTTCGTCAATCCGTTCGCGAGATATGGGAGTTTGAAGTTAAAGAATGGTTGAGATTCCATCAAAACTTTCGCATATCTGATACTCGAAACCAATAACTACTATGGCCTAGGGCAAAAATACACATACCGTTGTAATCGGGCGAGTTTCTGCTTTCAGATGCAACAGGAATTTCTCGAGTTCGTCAATTCGTTCGCGAGATATGGGAGTTTGAAGTTAAGGAATGGTTGAGCAACCATCAAAATTTTCGAAAGTCTGATTCCCAAAACCAATAACTACAAAGGCCTAGGGGAAAAATACACATACCGTTGTAATCGGGCGAGTTTCTACTTTCAGATGCAACAGGAATATCTCGAGTTCGTCAATCCGTTCGCGAGATATGGGCGTTTGAAGTTAAGGAATGGTTGAGAAACCATCAAAATTTTCGCTAGTCTGATACTCGAAACCAATAACTGGAATGGCCTAGGGGAAAAGTACACACGCCATTGTAATGGGGCGAGTTTCTACTTTCAGATGCAACAGGAATATCTCGAGTTCGTCAATCCGTTTACGAGATATGGGAGTTTGAAGTTAAGGAACGCTTGAGAAACCATCAAAATTTCCGCAAGTCTGATACTCGAAACCAATAACTACTATGGCCTAGGGCAACAATACACATACCGTTGTAATCGGGCGCGTTTCTGCTTTCAGATGCAACAGGAATTTCTCGAGTTAGTCAATTCGTTCGCGAGATATGGGAGTTTGAAGTTAAGGAATGGTAGAGAAACCATCAAAATTTTCGCAAGTCTGATACCCGAAACAAATAACTACAAAGGCCGAGGGGAAAAATACACATACCGTTGTAATCGGGCGAGTTTCTACTTTCAGATGCAACAGGAATTTCTCGATTTTGTCAATCCGTTCGCGAGATATGGGAGTTTGAAATTAAGGAATGCTTGAGAAACCATCAAAATTTTCGCAAGTCTGATACTCGAAACCAATAACTGGAATGGCCTAGGAGAAAAGTACACACACCAATGTAATGGGGCGAGTTTCTACTTTCAGATGCAACAGGAATATCTCGAGTTCGTCAATCCGTTTGCGAGATATGGGAGTTTGAAGTTTAGGAATGGTTGAAAAGCCATCAAAATTTTCGCAAGTCTGATACTCGAAACCGATAACTACTATGGCCTAGGGGAAAAATACACATACCATTGTAATCGGCCGAGTTTCTGCTTTCAGATGCAACAGGAATTTCTCGAGTTCGTCAATTCGTTCGCGAGATATGGGAGTTTAAAGTTAAGGAATGGTCGGGCAACCATCAAAATTTTCGCGTCTGATTCCCGAAACCAAAAACCACAAAGGCCTAGGGGAAAAATACACATACCGTTGTAATCGGGCGAGTTTCTACTTTCAGATGCAACAGGAATTTCTCGAGTTCGTCGATCCGTTTGCGAGATATGGGAGTTTGAAGTTAAGGAATGGTTGAGAAACCATCAAAATTTTCGCTGGTCTGATACTCGAAACCAATAACTGGAATGGCCTAGGAGAAAAGTACACACACCAATGTAATGGGGCGAGTTTCTACTTTCAGATGCAATAGGAACTTCTCGAGTTCGTCAATCCGTTCGCAAGATATGGGAGTTTGAAGTTAAGGAATGGTTGAGAAACCATCAAAATTTTCGCTGGTCTGATACTCGAAACCAATAACTGGAATGGCCTAGGGGAAAAGTACACACACCATTGTAATCGGGCGAGTTTCTACTTTCAGATGCTACAGGAATGTCTCGAGTTCGTTAATGCGTTCGCGAGATATGGGAGTTTGAAGTTAAGGAATGGTTGAGAAACCATCAAAATTTTCGAAAGTCTGATACTCGAAACCAATAACTGGAATGGCCTAGGGGAAAAGTACACACACCATTGCAATCGGGCGAGTTTCTGCTTTCAGATGCAATAGGAATTTCTCGAGTTCGTCAATCCGTTCGCAAGATATGGGAGTTTGAAGTTAAGGAATGGTTGAGAAACAATCAAAATTTTCGCAAGTCTGATACACGAAACCAATAACTACAAAGGCCTAGGGGAAAAATATACATACCTTTGTAATCGGGCGAGTTTCCACTTTCAGATGTAACAGGAATTTCTCGAGTTCGTCATTCCGTTCGCGAGATATGGGGGTTTGAAGTTAAGGAATGGTTGAGAAACCATCAAAATTTTCGCAAGTCTGAGTCCCGAAACCAATAACTACAAAGGCCTAGGGGAAAAATACACATACCGTTGTAATCGGGCCAGTTTCTACTTTCAGATGCAACAGGAATTTCTCGAGTTCGTCGATCCGTTTGCGAGATATGGGAGTTTAAAGTTAAGGAATGGTCGGGCAACCATCAAAATTTTCGCGTCTGATTCCCGAAACCAAAAACCACAAAGGCCTAGGGGAAAAATACACATACCGTTGTAATCGGGCGAGTTTCTACTTTCAGATGCAACAGGAATTCCTCGAGTTCGTCGATCCGTTTGCGAGATATGGGAGTTTGAAGTTAAGGAATGGTTGAGAAACAATCAAAGTTTTCGCAAGTCTTATACTCGAAACAACTAACTACTATTGCCTAGGGCAAAAATACACATACCGTTGTAATCGGGCGAGTTTCTACTTTCAGATGCAACAGGAATTTCTCGAGTTCGTCAATCCGTTCGCGAGATATGGGAGTTTGAAATTAAGGAATGGTGAGAAACCATCAAAATTTTCGCAAGTCTGATACTCGAACCAATAACTACAAAGGCCTAGCGCAAAAATACGCATACCGTTGTAATCGGGCGAGTTTCTGCTTTCAGATGCATTAGGAATTTCTCGAGTTCGTCAATCCTTTCGCGTGACATGGGAGTTTGAAGTTAAGGAATGGTTGAGAAACAATCAAAGTTTTCGCAAGTCTTATACTCGAAACAACTAACTACTATTGCCTAGGGCAAAAATACACATACCGTTGTAATCGGGCGAGTTTCTACTTTCAGATGCAACAGGAATTTCTCGAGTTCGTCAATCCGTTCGCGAGATATGGGAGTTTGAAATTAAGGAATGGTGAGAAACCATCAAAATTTTCGCAAGTCTGATACTCGAACCAATAACTACTATGGCCTAGGCAAAAATACACATACCGCTGTAATAGGGCGAATTTCTGCTTTCAGATGCAACAGGAATTTCTCGAGTTCGTCAATTCGTTCGCGAGATATGGGAGTTTGAAATTAAGGTATGGTTGACAAACCATCAAAATTTTTCTGGTCTGAAACTCGAAACCAATAACTGGAATGGCCTAGGGGAAAAGTACACACACCATTGTAATGGGGCGAGTTTCTACTTTCAGATGCAACAGGAATATCTCGAGTTCGTCAATCCGTTCACGAGATATGGGAGTTTGACGTTAAGGAACGCTTGAGAAACCATCAAAATTTTCGCAAGTCTCATTCTCGAAACCAATAACTACTATGGCCTAGGACAAAAATACACATACCGTTGTAATCGGGCGAGTTTCTGCTTTCAGATGCAATAGCAGTTTCTCGTGTTCGTCAATCCGTTCGCGAGATATGGGAGTTTGAAGTTAAGGAATGGTTGAGAAACCATCAAAATTTTCGCAAGTCTGAGTCCCGAAACCAATAACTACAAAGGCCTAGGGGAAAAATACACATACCGTTGTAATCGGGCGAGTTTCTACTTTCAGATGCAACAGGAATTTCTCGAGTTCGTCGATCCGTTTGCGAGATATGGGAGTTTGAAGTTAAGGAATGGTTGAGAAACCATCCAAATTTTCGCTGGTCTGATACTCGAAACCAATAACTGGAATGGCCTAGGAGAAAAGCACACACACCAATGTAATGGGGCGAGTTTCTACTTTCAGATGCAACAGGAATATCACGAGTTCGTCAATCCGTTCGCGAGATATGGGAGTTTGAAGTTAAGGAATGGTTGAGAAACCACCAAAATGTTCGCAAGTCTGATACTCGAAACCGATAACTACTATGGCCTAGGGGAAAAATACACATACCATTGTAATCGGCCGAGTTTCTGCTTTCAGATGCAACAGGAATTTCTCGAGTTCGTCAATTCGTTTGCGAGATACGGGAGTTTGAATTTAAGGAATGGTTGGGCAACCATCAAAATTTTCGCGTCTGATTCCCGAAACCAATAACTACAAAGGCCTAGGGGAAAAATACACATACCGTTGTAATCGGGCGAGTTTCTACTTTCAGATGCAACTGGAATTTCTCGAGTTCGTCAATCCGTTCGCGAGATATGGGAGTTTGACGTTAAGGAACGCTTGAGAAACCATCAAAATTTTCGCAAGCCTGATACCCGAAACCAATAACTACAAAGGCCTAGGGGAAACATACACATAGCTTTGTAATCGGGCGAGTTTCTACTTTCAGATGCAGCAGGAATTTCTCGAGTTCGTCAATCCGTTCGCGAGATATGGGAGTTTGAAGTTAAGGAATGGTTGAGAAACCATCACAATTTTCGCAAGTCCGATACTCGAAACCAATAACTACTATGGCCTAGGGCAAAAATACACATACCGTTGTAATCGGGCGAGTTTCTGCTTTCAGATGCAATAGGAATTTCTCGAGTTCGTCAATCCGATCGCAAGATATGGGGGTTTGAAGTTATGGAATGGTTGAGAAACAATAAAAAGTTTCGCTGGTCTGATACTCGAAACCAATAACTGGAATAGCTAAGGGGAAAAGTACACACACCATTGTAATGGGGCGAGTTTCTACTTTCAGATGCTACAGGAATGTCTCGAGTTCGTCAATCCGTTCACGAGATATGGGAGTTTGACGTTAAGGAACGCTTGAGAAACCATCAAAATTTTCGCAAGTCTCATTCTCGAAACCAATAACTACTATGGCCTAGGACAAAAATACACATACCGTTGTAATCGGGCGAGTTTCTGCTTTCAGATGCAATAGCAGTTTCTCGTGTTCGTCAATCCGTTCGCGAGATATGGGAGTTTGAAGTTAAGGAATGGTTGAGAAACAATCAAAGTTTTCGCAAGTCTGAGTCCCGAAACCAATAACTACAAAGGCCTAGGGGAAAAATACACATACCGTTGTAATCGGGCGAGTTTCTACTTTCAGATGCAACAGGAATTTCTGGAGTTCGTCAATCCGTTTGCGAGATATGGGAGTTTGAAGTTAAGGAATGGTTGAGAAACCAAAATTTTCGCAAGTCTGATACTCGAAACCAATAACTGGAATGGCCTAGGGGAAAAGTACACACACCATTGTAATCGGGCGAGTTTCTACTTTCAGATGCAATAGGAATTCCACGGGTTCGTCAATCCGTTCGCGAGATATGGGAGTTTGAAGTTAAGGAATGGTTGAGAAACCATCAAAATTTTCGCAAGTCTGAGTCCCGAAACCAATAACTACAAAGGCCTAGGGGAAAAATACACATACCGTTGTAATCGGGCGAGTTTCTACTTTCAGATGCAACAGGAATTTCTCGAGTTCGTCGATCCGTTTGCGAGATATGGGAGTTTGAAGTTAAGGAATGGTTGAGAAACCATCCAAATTTTCGCTGGTCTGATACTCGAAACCAATAACTGGAATGGCCTAGGAGAAAAGCACACACACCAATGTAATGGGCGAGTTTCTACTTTCAGATGCAACAGGAATATCTCGAGTTCGTCAATCCGTTCGCGAGATATGGGAGTTTGAAGTTAAGGAATGGTTGAGACACCATCAAAATTTCGGAAGTCTGATACTCGAAACCAATAACTACTATGGCCTAGGGCAAAAATACACATACCGTTGTAATCGGGCGAGTTTCTGCTTTCAGATGCAATAGGAATTTCTCGAGTTCGTCAATCCGATCGCAAGATATGGGAGTTTGAAGTTAAGGAATGGTTGAGAAACAATAAAAAGTTTCGCTGGTCTGATACTCGAAACCAATAACTGGAATAGCTAAGGGGAAAAGTACACACACCATTGTAATGGGGCGAGTTTCTACTTTCAGATGCTACAGGAATGTCTCGAGTTCGTCAATCCGTTCGCGAGATATGGGAGTTTGAAGTTAAGGAATGGTTGAGAAACCATCAAAATTTTCGCAAGTCTGATACTCGAAACCAATAACTGGAATGGCCTAGGGGAAAAGTACACACGCCATTGTAATGGGGCGAGTTTCTACTTTCAGATGCAACAGGAATATCTCGAGTTCGTCAATCCGTTTACGAGATATGGGAGGTTGAAGTTAAGGAACGCTTGAGAAACCATCAAAATTTCCGCAAGTCTGATACTCGAAACCAATAACTACTATGGCCTAGGGCAACAATACACATACCGTTGTAATCGGGCGAGTTTCTGCTTTCAGATGCAACAGGAATTTCTCGAGTTAGTCAATTCGTTCGCGAGATATGGGAGTTTGAAGTTAAGGAATGGTAGAGAAACCATCAAAATTTTCGCTGGTCTGAAACTCGAAACCAATAACTGGAATGGCCTAGGGGAAAAGTACACACACCATTGTAATGGGGCGAGTTTCTACTTTCAGATGCAACAGGAATATCTCGAGTTCGTCAATCCGTTCACGAGATATGGGAGTTTGACGTTAAGGAACGCTTGAGAAACCATCAAAATTTTCGCAAGTCTCATACTCGAAACCAATAACTACTATGGCCTGGGACAAAAATACACATACCGTTGTAATCGGGCGAGTTTCTGCTTTCAGATGCAATAGCAGTTTCTCGTGTTCGTCAATCCGTTCGCGAGATATGGGAGTTTGAAGTTAAGGAATGGTTGAGAAACAATCAAAGTTTTCGCAAGTCTTATACTCGAAACCACTAACTACTATTGCCTAGGGCAAAAATACACATACCGCTGTAATAGGGCGAATTTCTGCTTTCAGATGCAACAGGAATTTCTCGAGTTCGTCAATTCGTTCGCGAGATATGGGAGTTTGAAATTAAGGTATGGTTGACAAACCATCGAAATTTTCGCTGGTCTGATACTCGAAACCAATAACTGCAATGGCCTAGGGGAAAAGTACACACACCATTGTAATCGGTCGAGTTTCTACTTTCAGATGCAATAGGGGTTTCTCGAGTTCGTCAATCCGTTCGCGAGATATGGGAGTTTGAAGTTAAGGAATGGTTGAGAAACCGTCAAAATTTTCGCAAGTCTGATTCCCGAAACCAATAACTACAAAGGCCTAGGGGAAAAATACACATACCGTTGTAATCGGGCGAGTTTCTACTTTCAGATGCAACAGGAATTTCTCGAGTTCGTCGATCCGTTTGCGAGATATGGGAGTTTGAAGTTAAGGAATGGTTGAGAAACCATCAAAATTTTCGCTGGTCTGATACTCGAAACCAATAACTGGAATGGCCTAGGAGAAAAGCACACACACCAATGTAATGGGGCGAGTTTCTACTTTCAGATGCAACAGGAATATCTCGAGTTCGTCAATCCGTTCGCGAGATATGGGAGTTTGAAGTTAAGGAATGGTTGGGCAACCATCAAAATTTTCGCGTCTGATTCCCGAAACCAATAACTACAAAGGCCTAGGGGAAAAATACACATACCGTTGTAATCGGGCGAGTTTCTACTTTCAGATGCAACTGGAATTTCTCGAGTTCGTCAATCCGTTCGCGAAATATGGGAGTTTGAAGTTAAGGAATGGTTGAGACACCATCAAAATTTCGGAAGTCTGATACTCGAAACCAATAACTAGTATGGCCCAGGAGAAAAGCACACACACCATTGTAATGGGGCGAGTTTCCACTTTCAGATGCAACAGGAATATTTCGAGTTTGTCAATCCGTTGGCGAGATATGGGGGTTTGAAGTTAAGAAACGGTTGAGAAACAATCAAAATTTTCGCAAGTCTGATACTCGAAACCAATAACTACTATGGCCTAGGGCAAAAATACACATACCGTTGTAATCGGGCGAGTTTCTGCTTTCAGATGCAATAGGAATTTCTCGAGTTCGTCAATCCGTTCGCGAGATATGGGAGTTTGAAGTTATGGAATGGTTGAGAAACCATCAAAATTTTCGCAAGCCTGATACTCGAAACCAATAACTACGAAGGCCTAGGGGAAAAATACACATAGCTTTGTAATGGGGCGAGTTTCTACTTTCAGATGCAGCAGGAATTTCTCGAGTTCGTCAATCCGTTGGCGAGATATGGGAGTTTGAAGTTAAGGAATGGTTGAGAAACCATCACAATTTTCGCAAGTCTGATACTCGAAACCAATAACTACTATGGCCTAGGGCGAAAATACACATACCGTTGTAATCGGGCGAGTTTCTGCTTTCAGTTGCAATAGGAATTTCTCGAGTTCGTCAATCCGATCGCAAGATATGGGAGTTTGAAGTTAAGGAATGTTTGAGAAACAATAAAAAGTTTCGCTGGTCTGATACTCGAAACCAATAACTGGAATAGCTAAGGGGAAAAGTACACACACCATTGTAATGGGGCGAGTTTCTACTTTCAGATGCTACAGGAATGTCTCGAGTTCGTCAATCCGTTCGCGAGATATGGGCTTTTGAAGTTAAGGAATGGTTGAGAAACCATCAAAATTTTCGCAAGTCTGATACTCGAAACCAATAACTGGAATGGCCGAGGGGAAAAATACACATACTGTTGTAATCGGGCGAGTTTCTACTTTCAGATGCAACAGGAATTTCTCGATTTTGTCAATCCGTTCGCGAGATATGGGAGTTTGAAGTTAAGGAATGGTTGAGAAACCACCAAAATTTTCGCTGATCTGATACTCGAAACCAATAACTGGAATGGCCTAGGGGAAAAGTACACATACCGTTGAAATCGGGCGAGTTTCTGCTTTCAGATGCAATAGCAGTTTCTCGTGTTCGTCAATCCGTTCGCGAGATATGGGAGTTTGAAATTAAGGAATGGTTGAGAAACCATAAAAATTTTCGCAAGTCTGATACTCGAAAACAATAACTGGAATGGCCTAGGAGAAAAGTACACACACCATTGTAATGGGGCGAGTTTCTACTTTCAGATGCAACAGGAATATCTCGAGTTCGTCAATCCGTTCGCGAGATATGGGAGTTTGAAGTTAAAGAATGGTTGAGATTCCATCAAAACTTTCGCATATCTGATACTCGAAACCAATAACTACTATGGCCTAGGGCAAAAATACACATACCGTTGTAATCGGGCGAGTTTCTGCTTTCAGATGCAACAGGAATTTCTCGAGTTCGTCAATCCGTTCGCGAGATATGGGCTTTTGAAGTTAAGGAATGGTTGAGAAACCATCAAAATTTTCGCAAGTCTGATACTCGAAACCAATAACTGGAATGGCCTAGGGCAAAAGTACACACGCCATTGTAATGGGGCGAGTTTCTACTTTCAGATGCAACAGGAATATCTCGAGTTCGTCAATCCGTTCGCGAGATATGGGAGTTTGAAGTTAAGGAATGGTTGAGCAACCATCAAAATTTTCGAAAGTCTGATTCCCAAAACCAATAACTACAAAGGCTTAGGGGAAAAATACACATACCGTTGTAATCGGGCGAGTTTCTACTTTCAGATGCAACAGGAATATCTCGAGTTCGTCAATCCGTTCGCGAGATATGGGCTTTTGAAGTTAAGGAATGGTTGAGAAACCATCAAAATTTTCGCAAGTCTGATACTCGAAACCAATAACTGGACTGGCCTAGGGGAAAAGTACACACGCCATTGTAATGGGGCGAGTTTCTACTTTCAGATGCAACAGGAATATCTCGAGTTCGTCAATCCGTTTACGAGATATGGGAGTTTGAAGTTAAGGAACGCTTGAGAAACCATCAAAATTTCCGCAAGTCTGATACTCGAAACCAATAACTACTATGGCCTAGGGCAAAAATACACATACCGTTGTAATCGGGCGAGTTTATGCTTTCAGATGCAACAGGAATTTCTCGAGTTAGTCAATTCGTTCGCGAGATATGGGAGTTTGAAGTTAAGGAATGGTAGAGAAACCATCAAAATTTTCGCAAGTCTGATACCCGAAACCAATAACTACAAAGGCCGAGGGGAAGAATACACATACCGTTGTAATCGGGCGAGTTTCTACTTTCAGATGCAACAGGAATTTCTCGATTTTGTCAATTCGTTCGCGAGATATGGTAGTTTGAAGTTAAGGAATGGTAGAGAAACCATCAAAATTTTCGCAAGTCTGATACCCGAAACCAATAACTACAAAGGCCGAGGGGAAAAATACACATACCGTTGTAATCGGGCGAGTTTCTATTTTCAGATGCAACAGGAATTTCTCGATTTTGTCAATCCGTTCCCGAGATATGGGAGTTTGAAGTTAAGGAATGGTTGAGAAACCACAAAAATTTTCGCTGATCTGATACTCGAAACCAATAACTGGAATGGCCTAGGGGAAAAGTACACATACCGTTGAAATCGGGCGAGTTTCTGCTTTCAGATGCAATAGCAGTTTCTCGTGTTCGTCAATCCGTTCGCGAGATATGGGAGTTTGAGGTTAAGGAATGGTTGAGAAACCATCAAAATTTACGCAAGCCTGATACCAGAAATCAATAACTACAAAGGCCTAGCGCAAAAATACGCATACCGTTGTAATCGGGCGAGTTTCTGCTTTCAGATGCATTAGGAATTTCTCGAGTTCGTCAATCCGTTCGCATGATATGGGAGTTTGAAGTTAAGGAATGCTTGAGAAACAATCAAAGTTTTCGCAAGTCTTATATTCGAAACCAATAACTACTATTGCCTGGGGCAAAAATACACACACCGTTGTAATCGGGCGAGTTTCTACTTTCAGATGCAACAGGAATTTCTCGAGTTCGTCAATCCGTTCGCGAGATATAGGAGTTTGAAATTAAGGAATGGTTGAGAAACCATCAAAATTTTCGCAAGTGTGATACTCGAAACCAATAACTACTATGGCCTAGGGCAAAAATACACATACCGCTGTAATAGGGCGAATTTCTGCTTTCAGATGCAACAGGAATTCCTCGAGTTCGTCAATTCGTTCGCGAGATATGGGAGTTTGAAATTAAGGAGTGGTTGACAAACCATCAAAATTTTCGCTGGTCTGATACTCGAAACCAATAACTGGAATGGCCTAGAGGAAAAGTACACACAGCATTGTAATCGGTCGAGTTTCTACTTTCAGATGCAATAGGAGTTTCTCGAGTTCGTCAATCCGTTCGCGAGATATGGGAGTTTGAAGTTAAGGAATGGTTGAGAAACCAAAATTTTCGCAAGTCTGATACTCGAAACCAATAATTGGAATGGCCTAGGGGAAAAGTACACACACCATTGTAATCGGGCGAGTTTCTACTTTCAGATGCTATAGGAATTTCACGGGTTCGCCAATCCGTTCGAGAGATATGGGAGTTTGAAGTTAAGGAATGGTTGAGAAACCATCAAAATTTTCGCAAGTCTGAGTCCCGAAACCAATAACTACAAGGACCTAGGGGAAAAATACACATACCGTTGTAATCGGGCGAGTTTCTACTTTCAGATGCAACAGGAATTTCTCGAGTTCGTCGATCCGCTTGCGAGATATGGGAGTTTGAAGTTAAGGAATGGTTGAGAAACCATCAAAATTTTCGCTGGTCTGATACTCGAAACCAATAACTGGAATGGCCTAGGAGAAAAGTACACACACCAATGTAATGGGGCGAGTTTCTACTTTCAGATGCAACAGGAATATCTCGAGTTCGTCAATCCGTTTGCGAGATATGGGAGTTTGAAGTTTAGGAATGGTTGTAAAACCATCAAAATTTTCGCAAGTCTTTCACTCGAAACCGATAACTACTATGGCCTAGGGGAAAAATACACATAGCATTGTAATCGGCCGAGTTTCTGCTTTCAGATGCAACAGGAATTTCTCGAGTTCGTCAATTCGTTCGCGAGATATGGGAGTTTGAAGTTAAGGAATGGTCGGGCAACCATCAAAATTTTCGCGTCTGATTCCCGAAACCAAAAACCACAAAGGCCTAGGGGAAAAATACACATACCGTTGTAATCGGGCGAGTTTCTACTTTCAGATGCAACAGGAATTTCTCGAGTTCGTCAATCCGTTCGCGAGATATGGGAGTTTGTAGTTAAGGAATGGTTGAGAAACCACCATAATTTTCGCTGGTCTGTTACTCGAAACCAATAACTGGAATGGCCTAGGAGAAAAGCACACACACCATTGTAATGGGGCGAGTTTCCACTTTCAGATGCAACAGGAATATTTCGAGTTCGTCAATCCGTTCGCGAGATATGGGAGTTTGAAGTTAAGAAATGGTTGAGAAACAATCAAAATTTTCGCAAGTCTGATACACGAAACCAATAACTACTATTGCCTAGGGCAAAAATACACATACCGTTGTAATCGGGCGAGTTTTCACTTCCAGATGCAACAGGAATTTCTCGAGTTCGTCATTCCGTTCGCGAGATATGGGAGTTTGAAGTTAAGGAATGGTTGAGAAACCATCAAAATTTTCGAAAGGCTGATACTCGAAACCAATACGTGGAATGGCCAAGGGGAAAATTACATGCGCCATTGTAATCGGGCGAGTTTTCACTTCCAGTTGCAACAGGAATTTCTCGAGTTCGTCATTCCGTTCGCGCGACATGGGTGTTTGAAGTTGAGGAATGGTTGAGAAACCATCAAAATTTTCGCTGGTCTGATAATCGAAACCAATAACTGGAATGGCCTATGGGAAAAGTACACACACCATTGTAATTGGGCGAGTTTCTACTTTCAGATGCAACAGGAATTTGTCGAGTTCGCCAATCCGTTCGCGAGGTATCGGAGTTTGAAGTTAAGGAATGGTTGAGAAACCATCAAAATTTTCGCAAGTCTGATACTCTAAACCAATAACTACTATGGCCTAGGGCAAAAATACACATACCGTTGTAATCGGGCGAGTTTCTGCTTTCAGCTGCAATAGGAAATTCTCGAGTTCGTCAATCCGTTCGCAAGATATGGGAGTTTGAAGTTAAGGAATGGTTGAGAGACCATCAAAATTTTCGCAAGTCTGATACTCGAAACCAATAACTACAACGGTCTAGGGGAAAAATACACATACCGTTGTAATCGGGAGAGTTTCTACTTTCGGATGCAACTGAAATTTCTCGAGTTCGCCAATCCGTTCGCGAGGTATGGGAGTTTGAAGTTAAGGAATGGTTGAGAAACCATCAAAATTTTCTCCAGTCTGATACTCGAAACCAATAACTACAATGGCCTAGGAGAAAAATACAGATACCGTTGTAATCGGGAGAGTTTCTACTTTCAGATGCAGCAGAAATTTTTCGGATTCGTCAATCCGTTCGCGCGATATGGGAGTTTGAAGTTAAGGAATGCTTGAGAAACCTTCAAAATTTTCGCAAGTATGATACGCGAAACCAACAACTACAAAAGCCTAGGGGAAAAATACACATACCTTTGTAATCGGGCGAGTTTCTACTTTCAGATGCAACAGGAATTTCTCGAGTTCGTCAATCCGTTCGCGAAATATCGGAGTGTGGTCTTAAGAGATGGTTCAGAAACCATCAAAATTTTCGCAATTCTGATGCTAGAAACGAATAACTGGAATGGCCTAGGGGAAAAGTACACATACCATTGTAATCGGGCGAGTTTCTACTTTCAGATGCAACAGGAATTTGTCGAGTTCGCCAATCCGTTCGCGAGGTATCGGAGTTTGAAGTTAAGGAATGGTTGAGAAACCATCAAAATTTTCGCAAGTCTGATACTCGAAACCAATAACTACTATGGCCTAGGGCAAAAATACACATACCGTTGTAATCGGTCGAGTTTCTGCTTTCAGATGCAATAGGAAATTCCCAAGTTCGTCAATCCGTTCGAGAGATATGGGAGCTTGAAGTTAAGGAATGCTTGAGAAACCATCAAAATTTTCGCAAGTCTGATTCTCGAAACCAATAACTACAATGGCCTATGGAAAAAATACACATAGCTTTGTAATCGGGAGAGTTTCTACTTTCAGATGCAACTGAAATTTTTCGGATTCGTCTATCCGTTCGCGAGATATGGGAGCTTGAAGTTAAGGAATGGTTGAGGAACCATCAAAATTTTCGCAAGTCTGATACTCGATACAAATAACTACTATGGCCTAGGGCAAAAATACACATACCGTTGTAATCGGGCGAGTTTCTGCTTCCAGATGCAATAGGAAATTCTCGAGTTCGTCAATCCGTTCGCGAGATATGGGAGTTTGAAGTTAAGGAATGGTTGAGAAACCGTCAAAGTTTTCGCAAGTGTGATACTCGAAACCAATAACTGGAATGGCAAAGGGGAAAAGTACACACGCCATTGTAATCGGACGAGTTTCCAATTTCAGATGCAACAGGAATTTGTCGAGTTCGTCATTCCGTTCGCGAGATATGGGTGTTTGTAGTTAAGGAATGGTTGAGAAACCATCAAAATTTTCGCTGGTCTGATAATCGAAACCAACACCTGGAATGGCCAAGGGGAAAATTACATACGCCATTGCAATCGGGCGAGGTTCCAATTTCAGATGCAACAGGAATTTGTCGAGTTCGTCATTCCGTTCGCGAGATATGGGTGTTTGTAGTTAAGGAATGGTTGAGAAACCATCAAAATTTTCGCAAGTCTGATACTCGAAACCAATAACTACTATGGCCTAGGGCAAAAATACACATACCGTTGTAATCGGTCGAGTTTTTGCTTTCAGATGCAATAGGAAATTCCCGAGTTCGTCAATCCGTTCGAGAGATATGGGAGTTTGAAGTTAAGGAATGCTTGAGAAACCATCAAAATTTTCGCAAGTCTGATACGCGAAACCAATAACTACAAAGGCCTAGGGGAAAAATACACATACCTTTGTAATCGGGCGAGTTTCTACTTTCAGATGCAACAGGAATTTCTCGAGTTCGTCAATCCGTTCGCGAGATATGGGAGTTTGAAGTTAAGGAATGGTTGAGGAACCATCAAAATTCTCGCAAGTCTGATACTCGAAACAAATAACTACTATGGCCTAGGGCAAAAATACACATACCGTTGTAATCGGGCGAGTTTCTGCTTTCAGTTGCAATAGGAAATTCTCGAGTTCGTCAATCCGTTCGCGAGATATGGGAGTTTGAAGTTAAGGAATGGTTGAGAAACCATCAAAATTTTCGCAAGTCTGATACTCGAAACCAATAACTACAATGGCCTAGGGGAAAAATACACATACCGTTGTAATCAGGAGAGTTTCTACTTTCAGATGCAGCAGAAATTTTTCGGATTCGTCAATCCGTTCGCGCGATATGGGAGTTTGAAGTTAAGGAATGCTTGCGAAACCATCAAAATTTTCGCAAGTCTGATACGCGAAACCAATAACTACAAAAGCCTAGGGCAAAAATACACATACCGTTGTAATCGGGCGAGTTTCTGCTTTCAGTTGCAATAGGAAATTCTCGAGTTCGTCAATCCGTACGCGAGATATGGGAGTTTGAAGTTAAGGAATGGTTGAGAAACCATCAAAATTTTCGCAAGGCTGATACTCGAAACCAATACGTGGAATGGCCAAGGGGAAAATTACATTCGCCATTGTAATCGGGCGAGTTTTCACTTCCAGATGCAACAGGAATTTCTCGAGTTCGTCATTCCGTTCGCGAGATATGGGTGTTTGAAGTTAAGGAATGGTTGAGAAACCATCAAAATTTTCGCAAGTCTGATACTCTAAACCAATAACTACTATGTCCTAGGGCAAAAATACACATACCGTTGTAATCGGGCGAGTTTCTGCTTTCAGATGCAATAGGAAATTCTCGAGTTCGTCAATCCGTTCGCGAGATATGGGAGTTTGAAATTAAGGAATGGTTGAGAAACCATCAAAATTTTCGCAAGTCTGATACTCGAAACCAATAACTACAATGGCCTAGGGGAAAAATACACATACCGTTGTAATCGGGCGAGTTTCTGCTTTCAGACGCGACAGGAATTTCTCGAGTTCGTCAATCTGTTCGCGAGATATGGGAGTGTGAAGTTAAGGAATGGTTGAAAAACCATCAAAATTTTCGCAAGTGTGATACTCGAAACCAATAACTGGAATGGCCTACGGGAAAAGTACACATACCATTATAATCGGGCGAGTTTCTACTTTCAGATACAATAGGAAATTCTCGAGTTCGTCAATCCGTTCGAGAGATATGGGAGTTTGAAGTTAAGGAATGGTTGAGAAACCATCAAAATTTTCGCGTCTGATAATCGAAACCAATAACTGGAATGGCCTAGGGGAAAAGTACACACACCATTGTAATCGGGCGAGTTTCCACTTCCAGATGTAACAGGAATTTCTCGAGTTCGCCAATCCGTTCGCGAGGTATGGGAGTTTGAAGTTAAGGAATGGTTGACAAACCATCAAAATTTTCGCCAGTCTGATACTCGAAACCAATAACTACTATGGCCTAGGGCAAAAATACACATACCGTTGTAATCGGGCGAGTTTCTGCTTTCAGATGCAATAGGAAATTCTCGAGTTCGTCAATCCGTTCGCGAGATATGGGAGTTTGAAATTAAGGAATGGTTGAGAAACCATCAAAATTTTCGCAAGTCTGATACTCGAAACCAATAACTACAATGGCCTAGGGGAAAAATACACATACCGTTGTAATCGGGAGGGTTTCTACTTTCAGATGCAGCAGAAATTTTGCGGATTCGTCAATCCGTTCGCGAGATATGGGAGTTTGAAGTTAAGGAATGGTTGAGAAACCATCAAAATTTTCGCAAGTCTGATACTCGAAACCAATAACTACAATGGCCTATGGGAAAAATACAGATACCGTTGTAATCGGGAGAGTTTCTACTTTCAAATGCAGCAGATATTTTTCGGATTCGTCAATCCGTTCGCGAGATATGGGAGTTTGAAGTTGAGGAATGGTTGAGAAACCATCAAAATTTTCGCAAGTCGGATTCTCGAAACCAATAACTATTATACAATGGCCTAGGGGAAAAATACACATACCATTGTAATCGGGCGAGTTTCCACTTCCAGATGCAACAGGAATTTCTCGAGTTCGCCAATCCGTTCGCGAGGTATGGGAGTTTGAAGTTAAGGAATGGTTGAGAAACCATCAAAATTTTCGCCAGTTAGATACTCGAAACCAATAACTACTATGGCCTAGGGCAAAAATACACATACCGTTGTAATCGGGCGAGTTTCTACTTTCAGATGCAACAGGAATTTCTCGAGTTGGTCAATCCGTTCGCGAGATATGGGAGTTTGAAGTTAAGGAATGGTTGAGAAACCATCAAAATTTTCGCAAGTCTGATACTCGAAACCAATACCTGGAATGGCCAAGGGGAAAATTACATACGCCATTGTAATCGGGCGAGTTTCCACTTTCAGATGCAACAGGAACTTCTCGAGTTCGTCATTCCTTTCGCGAGATATGGGTGTTTGAAGTTAAGGAATGGTTGAGAAACCATCAAAATTTTCGTTGGTCTGATACTCGAAACCAATAACTGGAATGGCCAAGGGGAAAATTACATACGCCATTGTAATCGGGCGAGGTTCCACTTTCAGATGCAACAGGAATTTGTCGAGTTCGCCAAACCGTTCACGAGGTATCGGAGTTTGAAGTTAAGGAATGGTTGAGAAACCATCAAAATTTTCGCAAGTCTGATACTCGAAACCAATAACTACTATGGCCTAGGGCAAAAATACACATACCGTTGTAATCGGTCGAGTTTCTGCTTTCAGATGCAATAGGAAATTCCCGAGTTCGTCAATCCGTTCGAGAGATATGGGAGTTTGAAGTTAAGGAATGCTTGAGAAACAATCAAAATTTTCGCAAGTCTGATACGCGAAACCAATAACTACAAAGGCCTAGGGGAAAAATACACATACCTTTGTAATCGGGCGAGTTTCTACTTTCAGATGCAACAGGAATTTCTCGAGTTCGTCAATCCGTTCGCGAGATATGGGAGTTTGAAGTTAAGGAATGGTTGAGGAACCATCAAAGTTCTCGCAAGTCGGCTACTCGAAACAAATAACTACTATGGCCTAGGGCAAAAATACACATACCGTTGTAATCGGGCGAGTTTCTACTTTCAGATGCAACAGGAATTAGTCGAGTTCGCCAATCCGTTCTCGAGGTATCGGAGTTTGAAGTTAAGGAACGGTAGAGAAACCATCAAAATTTTCGCAAGTCTGATACTCGAAACCAATAACTACTATGGCCTAGTGCAAAAATACACTACCGTTGTAATCGGGCGAGTTTCTGCTTTCAGATGCAATAGGAATTTCTCGAGTTCGTCAATCCGTTCGCGGGATATGGGAGTTTGAAATTAAGGAATGGTTGAGAAACCATCAAAATTTTCGCAAGTCTGATACTCTAAACCAATAACTACTATGTCCTAGGGCAAAAATACACATACCGTTGTAATCGGGCGAGTTTCTGCTTTCAGATGCAATAGGAAATTCTCGAGTTCGTCAATCCGTTCGCGAGATATGGGAGTTTGAAATTAAGGAATGGTTGAGAAACCATCAAAATTTTCGCAAGTCTGATACTCGAAACCAATAACTACAATGGCCTAGGGGAAAAATACACATACCGTTGTAATCGGGCGAGTTTCTGCTTTCAGACGCGACAGGAATTTCTCGAGTTCGTCAATCTGTTCGCGAGATATGGGAGTGTGAAGTTAAGGAATGGTTGAAAAACCATCAAAATTTTCGCAAGTGTGATACTCGAAACCAATAACTGGAATGGCCTACGGGAAAAGTACACATACCATTATAATCGGGCGTGTTTCTACTTTCAGATACAATAGGAAATTCTCGAGTTCGTCAATCCGTTCGAGAGATATGGGAGTTTGAAGTTAAGGAATGGTTGAGAAACCATCAAAATTTTCGCGTCTGATAATCGAAACCAATAACTGGAATGGCCTAGGGGAAAAGTACACACACCATTGTAATCGGGCGAGTTTCCACTTCCAGATGCAACAGGAATTTCTCGAGTTCGCCAATCCGTTCGCGAGGTATGGGAGTTTGAAGTTAAGGAATGGTTGAGAAACCATCAAAATTTTCGCCAGTTAGATACTCGAAACCAATAACTACTATGGCCTAGGGCAAAAATACACATACCGTTGTAATCGGGCGAGTTTCTGCTTTCAGATGCAATAGGAAATTCTCGAGTTCGTCAATCCGTTCGCGAGATATGGGAGTTTGAAATTAAGGAATGGTTGAGAAACCATCAAAATTTTCGCAAGTCTGATACTCGAAACCAATAACTACAATGGCCTAGGGGAAAAATACACATACCGTTGTAATCGGGAGGGTTTCTACTTTCAGATGCAGCAGAAATTTTGCGGATTCGTCAATCCGTTCGCGAGATATGGGAGTTTGAATTTAAGGAATGGTTGAGAAACCATCAAAATTTTCGCAAGTCAAATACTCGAAACCAATAACTACAATGGCCTATGGGAAAAATACAGATACCGTTGTAATCGGGAGAGTTTCTACTTTCAAATGCAGCAGATATTTTTCGGATTCGTCAATCCGTTCGCGAGATATGGGAGTTTGAAGTTGAGGAATGGTTGAGAAACCATCAAAATTTTCGCAAGTCTGATTCTCGAAACCTATAACTATTATACAATGGCCTAGGGGAAAAATACACATACCGTTGTAATCGGGAGAGTTTCTACTTTCAGATGCAGCAGAAATTTTTCGGATTCGTCAATCCGTTCGCGAGATATGGGAGTTTGAAGTTAAGGAATGCTTGAGAAACCATCAAAATTTTCGCAAATCTGATTCGCGAAACCAATAACTACAAAGGCCTAGGGGAAAAATACACATACCTTTGTAATCGGGTGAGTTTCTACTTTCAGATGCAACAGGAATTTCTCGAGTTGGTCAATCCGTTCGCGAGATATGGGAGTTTGAAGTTAAGGAATGGTTGAGAAACCATCAAAATTTTCGCAAGTCTGATACTCGAAACCAATACCTGGAATGGCCAAGGGGAAAATTACATACGCCATTGTAATCGGGCGAGTTTCCACTTTCAGATGCAACAGGAACTTCTCGAGTTCGTCATTCCGTTCGCGAGATATGGGTGTTTGAAGTTAAGGAATGGTTGAGAAACCATCAAAATTTTCGTTGGTCTGATACTCGAAACCAATAACTGGAATGGCCAAGGGGAAAATTACATACGCCATTGTAATCGGGCGAGGTTCCACTTTCAGATGCAACAGGAATTTGTCGAGTTCGCCAAACCGTTCACGAGGTATCGGAGTTTGAAGTTAAGGAATGGTTGAGAAACCATCAAAATTTTCGCAAGTCTGATACTCGAAACCAATAACTACTATGGCCTAGGGCAAAAATACACATACCGTTGTAATCGGTCGAGTTTCTGCTTTCAGATGCAATAGGAAATTCCCGAGTTCGTCAATCCGTTCGAGAGATATGGGAGTTTGAAGTTAAGGAATGCTTGAGAAACAATCAAAATTTTCGCAAGTCTGATACGCGAAACCAATAACTACAAAGGCCTAGGGGAAAAATACACATACCTTTGTAATCGGGCGAGTTTCTACTTTCAGATGCAACAGGAATTTCTCGAGTTCGTCAATCCGTTCGCGAGATATGGGAGTTTGAAGTTAAGGAATGGTTGAGGAACCATCAAAATTCTCGCAAGTCGGCTACTCGAAACAAATAACTACTATGGCCTAGGGCAAAAATACACATACCGTTGTAATCGGGCGAGTTTCTACTTTCAGATGCAACAGGAATTAGTCGAGTTCGCCAATCCGTTCTCGAGGTATCGGGGTTTGAAGTTAAGGAATGGTAGAGAAACCATCAAAATTTTCGCAAGTCTGATACTCGAAACCAATAACTACTATGGCCTAGGGCAAAAATACACTACCGTTGTAATCGGGCGAGTTTCTGCTTTCAGACGCGACCGGAATTTCTCGAGTTCGTCAATCCGTTCGCGAGATATGGGAGTGTGAAGTTAAGGAATGGTTGAAAAACCATCAAAATTTTCGCAAGTGTGATACTCGAAACCAATAACTGGAATGGCCTACGGGAAAAGTACACATACCATTGTAATCGGGCGAGTTTCTACTTTCAGATGCAATGGGAAATTCTCGAGTTCGTCAAACCGTTCGAGAGATATGGGAGTTTGAAGTTAAGGAATGCTTGAGAAACCATCAAAATTTTCGCAAGTCTGTTACGCGTAACCAATAACTACAAAGGACTAGGGCAAAAATACACATATAGTACCTTTGTAATCGGGCGAGTTTCTACTTTCAGATGCAACAGGAATTTCTCGAGTTCGTCAATCCGTTCGCGAGATATGAGAGTTTGAAGTTAAGGAATGGTTGAGAAACCATCACAATTTTCGCAATTCTGATACTCGAAACCAATAACTACAGTGGCCTAGGGGAAAAATACACATAGCGTTGTAATCGGGAGAGTTTCTACTTCCAGAAGCAACAGAAATTTTTCGGATTCGGCAATCCGTTCGCGAAATATGACAGTTTGAAGTTAAGGAATGGTTGAGAAACCATCAAAATTGTCGCAATTCTGATGCTAGAAACGAAAAACTGGAGTGGCCTAGGGGAAAGGTACACACACCATAGTAATCGGGCGATCTTCTACTTTCAGATGCAAAAGGAATTTCTCGAGTTCGTTACTCCGTTCGCGAGATATGGGTGTTTGAAGTTACGGAACATTTGAGAAACCATCAAAATTTTCGCTGGTCTGATACCCGAAACCAATAACTGGAATGGCCAAGGGGAAAAGTACATACGCCATTGTAACCGGGCGAGTCTCTACTTTCAGATGCAACAGGAATTTCTCGAGTTCGTCAATCCGTTCGAGAGATATGGGAGTTTGAAGTTAAGGAATGGTTGAGAAACCATCAAAATTTTCGCAAGTCTGATACTCGAAACCAATAACTGGAATGGCCTAGGGGAAAAGTACACACAGCAGTGTAATGGGGCGAGTTTCTACTTTCAGATGCAACAGGAATTTCTCGAGTTCGTCAATCCGTTCGAGAGATATGGGAGTTTGAAGTTAAGGAATGGTTGAGAAACCATCAAAATTTTCGCAAGTGTGATACTCGAAACCAATAACTGGAATGGCCTACGGGAAAAGTACACATACCATTATAATCGGGCGAGTTTCTACTTTCAGATACAATAGGAAATTCTCGAGTTCGTCAATCCGTTCGAGAGATATGGGAGTTTGAAGTTAAGGAATGGTTGAGAAACCATCAAAATTTTCGCGTCTGATAATCGAAACCAATAACTGGAATGGCCTAGGGGAAAAGTACACACACCATTGTAATCGGGCGAGTTTCCACTTCCAGATGCAACAGGAATTTCTCGAGTTCGCCAATCCGTTCGCGAGGTATGGGAGTTTGAATTTAAGGAATGGTTGACAAACCATCAAAATTTTCGCCAGTCTGATACTCGAAACCAATAACTACTATGGCCTAGGGCAAAAATACACATACCGTTGTAATCGGGCGAGTTTCTGCTTTCAGATGCAATAGGAAATTCTCGAGTTCGTCAATCCGTTCGCGAGATATGGGAGTTTGAAATTAAGGAATGGTTGAGAAACCATCAAAATTTTCGCAAGCCTGATACTCGAAACCAATAACTACAATGGCCTAGGGGAAAAATACACATACCGTTGTAATCGGGAGGGTTTCTACTTTCAGATGCAGCAGAAATTTTGCGGATTCGTCAATCCGTTCGCGAGATATGGGAGTTTGAAGTTAAGGAATGGTTGAGAAACCATCAAAATTTTCGCAAGTCTGATACTCGAAACCAATAACTACAATGGCCTATGGGAAAAATACAGATACCGTTGTAATCGGGAGAGTTTCTACTTTCAAATGCAGCAGATATTTTTCGGATTCGTCAATCCGTTCGCGAGATATGGGAGTTTGAAGTTGAGGAATGGTTGAGAAACCATCAAAATTTTCGCAAGTCGGATTCTCGAAACCAATAACTATTATACAATGGCCTAGGGGAAAAATACACATACCATTGTAATCGGGCGAGTTTCCACTTCCAGATGCAACAGGAATTTCTCGAGTTCGCCAATCCGTTCGCGAGGTATGGGAGTTTGAAGTTAAGGAATGGTTGAGAAACCATCAAAATTTTCGCCAGTTAGATACTCGAAACCAATAACTACTATGGCCTAGGGCAAAAATACACATACCGTTGTAATCGGGCGAGTTTCTACTTTCAGATGCAACAGGAATTTCTCGAGTTGGTCAATCCGTTCGCGAGATATGGGAGTTTGAAGTTAAGGAATGGTTGAGAAACCATCAAAATTTTCGCAAGTCTGATACTCGAAACCAATACCTGGAATGGCCAAGGGGAAAATTACATACGCCATTGTAATCGGGCGAGTTTCCACTTTCAGATGCAACAGGAACTTCTCGAGTTCGTCATTCCGTTCGCGAGATATGGGTGTTTGAAGTTAAGGAATGGTTGAGAAACCATCAAAATTTTCGTTGGTCTGATACTCGAAACCAATAACTGGAATGGCCAAGGGGAAAATTACATACGCCATTGTAATCGGGCGAGGTTCCACTTTCAGATGCAACAGGAATTTGTCGAGTTCGCCAAACCGTTCACGAGGTATCGGAGTTTGAAGTTAAGGAATGGTTGAGAAACCATCAAAATTTTCGCAAGTCTGATACTCGAAACCAATAACTACTATGGCCTAGGGCAAAAATACACATACCGTTGTAATCGGTCGAGTTTCTGCTTTCAGATGCAATAGGAAATTCCCGAGTTCGTCAATCCGTTCGAGAGATATGGGAGTTTGAAGTTAAGGAATGCTTGAGAAACAATCAAAATTTTCGCAAGTCTGATACGCGAAACCAATAACTACAAAGGCCTAGGGGAAAAATACACATACCTTTGTAATCGGGCGAGTTTCTACTTTCAGATGCAACAGGAATTTCTCGAGTTCGTCAATCCGTTCGCGAGATATGGGAGTTTGAAGTTAAGGAATGGTTGAGGAACCATCAAAGTTCTCGCAAGTCGGCTACTCGAAACAAATAACTACTATGGCCTAGGGCAAAAATACACATACCGTTGTAATCGGGCGAGTTTCTACTTTCAGATGCAACAGGAATTAGTCGAGTTCGCCAATCCGTTCTCGAGGTATCGGAGTTTGAAGTTAAGGAACGGTAGAGAAACCATCAAAATTTTCGCAAGTCTGATACTCGAAACCAATAACTACTATGGCCTAGTGCAAAAATACACTACCGTTGTAATCGGGCGAGTTTCTGCTTTCAGATGCAATAGGAATTTCTCGAGTTCGTCAATCCGTTCGCGGGATATGGGAGTTTGAAATTAAGGAATGGTTGAGAAACCATCAAAATTTTCGCAAGTCTGATACTCTAAACCAATAACTACTATGTCCTAGGGCAAAAATACACATACCGTTGTAATCGGGCGAGTTTCTGCTTTCAGATGCAATAGGAAATTCTCGAGTTCGTCAATCCGTTCGCGAGATATGGGAGTTTGAAATTAAGGAATGGTTGAGAAACCATCAAAATTTTCGCAAGTCTGATACTCGAAACCAATAACTACAATGGCCTAGGGGAAAAATACACATACCGTTGTAATCGGGCGAGTTTCTGCTTTCAGACGCGACAGGAATTTCTCGAGTTCGTCAATCTGTTCGCGAGATATGGGAGTGTGAAGTTAAGGAATGGTTGAAAAACCATCAAAATTTTCGCAAGTGTGATACTCGAAACCAATAACTGGAATGGCCTACGGGAAAAGTACACATACCATTATAATCGGGCGTGTTTCTACTTTCAGATACAATAGGAAATTCTCGAGTTCGTCAATCCGTTCGAGAGATATGGGAGTTTGAAGTTAAGGAATGGTTGAGAAACCATCAAAATTTTCGCGTCTGATAATCGAAACCAATAACTGGAATGGCCTAGGGGAAAAGTACACACACCATTGTAATCGGGCGAGTTTCCACTTCCAGATGCAACAGGAATTTCTCGAGTTCGCCAATCCGTTCGCGAGGTATGGGAGTTTGAAGTTAAGGAATGGTTGAGAAACCATCAAAATTTTCGCCAGTTAGATACTCGAAACCAATAACTACTATGGCCTAGGGCAAAAATACACATACCGTTGTAATCGGGCGAGTTTCTGCTTTCAGATGCAATAGGAAATTCTCGAGTTCGTCAATCCGTTCGCGAGATATGGGAGTTTGAAACTAAGGAATGGTTGAGAAACCATCAAAATTTTCGCAAGTCTGATACTCGAAACCAATAACTACAATGGCCTAGGGGAAAAATACACATACCGTTGTAATCGGGAGGGTTTCTACTTTCAGATGCAGCAGAAATTTTGCGGATTCGTCAATCCGTTCGCGAGATATGGGAGTTTGAAGTTAAGGAATGGTTGAGAAACCATCAAAATTTTCGCAAGTCTGATACTCGAAACCAATAACTACAATGGCCTATGGGAAAAATACAGATACCGTTGTAATCGGGAGAGTTTCTACTTTCAAATGCAGCAGATATTTTTCGGATTCGTCAATCCGTTCGCGAGATATGGGAGTTTGAAGTTGAGGAATGGTTGAGAAACCATCAAAATTTTCGCAAGTCTGATTCTCGAAACCTATAACTATTATACAATGGCCTAGGGGAAAAATACACATACCGTTGTAATCGGGAGAGTTTCTACTTTCAGATGCAGCAGAAATTTTTCGGATTCGTCAATCCGTTCGCGAGATATGGGAGTTTGAAGTTAAGGAATGCTTGAGAAACCATCAAAATTTTCGCAAATCTGATTCGCGAAACCAATAACTACAAAGGCCTAGGGGAAAAATACACATACCTTTGTAATCGGGTGAGTTTCTACTTTCAGATGCAACAGGAATTTCTCGAGTTGGTCAATCCGTTCGCGAGATATGGGAGTTTGAAGTTAAGGAATGGTTGAGAAACCATCAAAATTTTCGCAAGTCTGATACTCGAAACCAATACCTGGAATGGCCAAGGGGAAAATTACATACGCCATTGTAATCGGGCGAGTTTCCACTTTCAGATGCAACAGGAACTTCTCGAGTTCGTCATTCCGTTCGCGAGATATGGGTGTTTGAAGTTAAGGAATGGTTGAGAAACCATCAAAATTTTCGTTGGTCTGATACTCGAAACCAATAACTGGAATGGCCAAGGGGAAAATTACATACGCCATTGTAATCGGGCGAGGTTCCACTTTCAGATGCAACAGGAATTTGTCGAGTTCGCCAAACCGTTCACGAGGTATCGGAGTTTGAAGTTAAGGAATGGTTGAGAAACCATCAAAATTTTCGCAAGTCTGATACTCGAAACCAATAACTACTATGGCCTAGGGCAAAAATACACATACCGTTGTAATCGGTCGAGTTTCTGCTTTCAGATGCAATAGGAAATTCCCGAGTTCGTCAATCCGTTCGAGAGATATGGGAGTTTGAAGTTAAGGAATGCTTGAGAAACAATCAAAATTTTCGCAAGTCTGATACGCGAAACCAATAACTACAAAGGCCTAGGGGAAAAATACACATACCTTTGTAATCGGGCGAGTTTCTACTTTCAGATGCAACAGGAATTTCTCGAGTTCGTCAATCCGTTCGCGAGATATGGGAGTTTGAAGTTAAGGAATGGTTGAGGAACCATCAAAATTCTCGCAAGTCGGCTACTCGAAACAAATAACTACTATGGCCTAGGGCAAAAATACACATACCGTTGTAATCGGGCGAGTTTCTACTTTCAGATGCAACAGGAATTAGTCGAGTTCGCCAATCCGTTCTCGAGGTATCGGGGTTTGAAGTTAAGGAATGGTAGAGAAACCATCAAAATTTTCGCAAGTCTGATACTCGAAACCAATAACTACTATGGCCTAGGGCAAAAATACACTACCGTTGTAATCGGGCGAGTTTCTGCTTTCAGACGCGACCGGAATTTCTCGAGTTCGTCAATCCGTTCGCGAGATATGGGAGTGTGAAGTTAAGGAATGGTTGAAAAACCATCAAAATTTTCGCAAGTGTGATACTCGAAACCAATAACTGGAATGGCCTACGGGAAAAGTACACATACCATTGTAATCGGGCGAGTTTCTACTTTCAGATGCAATGGGAAATTCTCGAGTTCGTCAAACCGTTCGAGAGATATGGGAGTTTGAAGTTAAGGAATGCTTGAGAAACCATCAAAATTTTCGCAAGTCTGTTACGCGTAACCAATAACTACAAAGGACTAGGGGAAAAATACACATATAGTACCTTTGTAATCGGGCGAGTTTCTACTTTCAGATGCAACAGGAATTTCTCGAGTTCGTCAATCCGTTCGCGAGATATGAGAGTTTGAAGTTAAGGAATGGTTGAGAAACCATCACAATTTTCGCAATTCTGATACTCGAAACCAATAACTACAGTGGCCTAGGGGAAAAATACACATAGCGTTGTAATCGGGAGAGTTTCTACTTCCAGATGCAACAGAAATTTTTCGGATTCGGCAATCCGTTCGCGAAATATGACAGTTTGAAGTTAAGGAATGGTTGAGAAACCATCAAAATTGTCGCAATTCTGATGCTAGAAACGAAAAACTGGAGTGGCCTAGGGGAAAGGTACACACACCATAGTAATCGGGCGATCTTCTACTTTCAGATGCAAAAGGAATTTCTCGAGTTCGTTACTCCGTTCGCGAGATATGGGTGTTTGAAGTTACGGAACATTTGAGAAACCATCAAAATTTTCGCTGGTCTGATACCCGAAACCAATAACTGGAATGGCCAAGGGGAAAAGTACATACGCCATTGTAATCGGGCGAGTCTCTACTTTCAGATGCAACAGGAATTTCTCGAGTTCGTCAATCCGTTCGAGAGATATGGGAGTTTGAAGTTAAGGAATGGTTGAGAAACCATCAAAATTTTCGCAAGTCTGATACTCGAAACCAATAACTGGAATGGCCTAGGGGAAAAGTACACACAGCAGTGTAATGGGGCGAGTTTCTACTTTCAGATGCAACAGGAATTTCTCGAGTTCGTCAATCCGTTCGCAAGATATGGGAGTTTGAAGTTAAGGAATGGTTGAGAATCCATCTAAATTTTCGCAAGCCTGATACTCGAAACCAATAACTACAATGACCTAGGGCAAAAATACACATACCGTTGTAATCGGGAGAGTTTCTACTTTCAGATGCAACAGAAATTTTTCGGAATTGTCAATCCGTTCGCGAGATATGGGAGTTCGAAGTTAAGGAATGGTTGAGAAACCATCACAATTTTCGCAATTCTGATACTCGAAACCAATAACTACAATGGCCTAGGGGAAAAGTACACACATCATAGTAATCGGGCGAGTTTCTACTTTCAGACGCAACAGGAATTTCTCGAGTTCGGCAATCAGTTCGCGAGATATGGGAGTTTGAAGTTAAGGAATGGTTGAAAAACAATCAAAATTTTCGCATGTGTGATACTCGAAACCAATAACTGGAATGGCCTACGGGAAAAGTAAACACAGCATTGTAATGGGGCGAGTTTCTACTTTCAGATGCAACAGGAATTTCTCGAGTTCGTCAATCCGTTCGCAAGATATGGGAGTTTGAGGTTAAGGAATGGTTGAGAATCCATCTGAATTTTCCCAAGCCTGATACTCGAAACCAATAACTACAATGACCTAGGGCAAAGATACACATACCGTTTTAATCGGGAGAGTTTCTACTTTCAGATTCAACCGAAATTTTTCGGAATTGTCAATCCGTTCGCGAGATATGGGAGTTTGAAGTTAAGGAATGGTTGAGAAACCATCACTATTTTCGCAATTCTGATACTCGAAACCAATAACTACTATGGCCTAGGGCAAAAATACATATACCGTTGTAATCGGCCGAGTTTCTGCTTTCAGACGCGACAGGAATTTCTCGTGTTCGTCAATCCGTTCGCGAGATATGGGAGTGTGAAGTTAAGGAATGGTTGAAAAACCATCAAAATTTTCGCAAGTGTGATACTCGAAACCAATAACTGGAATGGCCTACGGGAAAAGTACACACACCATAGTAATCGGGCGAGCTTCTACTTTCAGATGCAAAAGGAATTTCTCGAGTTCGTCACTCCGTTCGCGAGATATGGGTGTTTGAAGTTAAGGAATGGTTGAGAATCCATCTGAATTTTCCCAAGCCTGATACTCGAAACCAATAACTACAATGACCTAGGGCAAAGATACACATACCGTTGTAATCGGGAGAGTTTCTACTTTCAGATGCAACAGAAATTTTTCGGAATTGTCAATCCGTTCGCGAGATATGGGAGTTTGAAGTTAAGGAATGGTAGAGAAACCATCAAAATTTTCGCAAGTCTGATACTCGAAACCAATAACTACTATGTCCTAGGGCAAAAATACAAATACCGTTGTAATCGGGCGAGTTTCTGCTTTCAGACGCGACCGGAATTTCTCGAGTTCGTCAATCCGTTCGCGAGATATGGGAGTGTGAAGTTAAGGAATGGTTGAAAAACCATCAAAATTTTCGCAAGTGTGATACTCGAAACCAATAACTGGAATGGCCTACGGGAAAAGTACACATACCATTGTAATCGGGCGAGTTTCTACTTTCAGATGCAATGGGAAATTCTCGAGTTCGTCAATCCGTTCGAGAGATATGGGAGTTTGAAGTTAAGGAATGCTTGAGAAACCATCAAAATTTTCGCAAGTCTATTACGCGTAACCAATAACTACAAAGGACTAGGGGAAAAATACACATATAGTACCTTTGTAATCGGGCGAGTTTCTACTTTCAGATGCAACAGGAATTTCTCGAGTTCGTCAATCCGTTCGCGAGATATGAGAGTTTGAAGTTAAGGAATGGTTGAGAAACCATCACAATTTTCGCAATTCTGATACTCGAAACCTATAACTACAATGGCCTAGGGGAAAAATACACATAGCGTTGTAATCGGGAGAGTTTCTACTTCCAGATGCAACAGAAATTTTTCGGATACGGCAATCCGTTCGCGAAATATGACAGTTTGAAGTTAAGGAATGGTTGAGAAACCATCAAAATTGTCGCAATTCTGATGCTAGAAACGAAAAACTGGAGTGGCCTAGGGGAAAAGTACACACACCATAGTAATCGGGCGAGCTTCTACTTTCAGATGCAAAAGGAATTTCTCGAGTTCGTTACTCCGTTCGCGAGATATGGGTGTTTGAAGTTAAGGAACATTTGAGAAACCATCAAAATTTTCGCTGGTCTGATACCCGAAACCAATAACTGGAATGGCCAAGGGGAAAAGTACATACGCCATTGTAATCGGGCGAGTCTCCACTTTCAGATGCAACAGGAATTTCTCGAGTTCGTCAATCCGTTCGCAAGATATGGGTGTTTGAAGTTAAGGAATGGTTGAGAAACCAACAAAATTTTCGCAAGTGTGATACTCGAAACCAATAACTGGAATGGCCTAGGGAAAAAGTACACACACCATTGTAACGGGGCGAGTTTCTAGTTTCGGATGCCACAGGAATTTCTCGAGTTCGTCAATCCGTTCGCAAGATATGGGAGTTTGAAGTTAAGGAATGGTTGAGAATCCATCTAAATTTTCGCAAGCCTGATACTCGAAACCAATAACTACAATGACCTAGGGCAAAAATACACATACCGTTGTAATCGGGAGAGTTTCTACTTTCAGATGCAACAGAAATTTTTCGGAATTGTCAATCCGTTCGCGAGATATGGGAGTTTGAAGTTAAGGAATGGTTGAGAAACCATCACAATTTTCGCAATTCTGATACTCGAAACCAATAACTACAATGGCCTAGGGGAAAAGTACACACATCATAGTAATCGGGCGAGTTTCTACTTTCAGGCGCAACAGGAATTTCTCGAGTTCGGCAATCTGTTCGCGAGATATGGGAGTTTGAAGTTAAGGAATGGTTGAAAAACCATCAAAATTTTCGCAAGTGTGATACTCGAAACCAATAACTGGAATGGCCTACGGGAAAAGTAAACACAGCATTGTAATGGGGCGAGTTTCTACTTTCAGATGCAACAGGAATTTCTCGAGTTCGTCAATCCGTTCGCAAGATATGGGAGTTTGAGGTTAAGGAATGGTTGAGAATCCATCTGAATTTTCCCAAGCCTGATACTCGAAACCAATAACTACAATGACCTAGGGCAAAGATACACATACCGTTGTAATCGGGAGAGTTTCTACTTTCAGATGCAACAGAAATTTTTCGGAATTGTCAATCCGTTCGCGAGATATGGGATTTTGAAGTTAAGGAATGGTTGAGAAACCATCACAATTTTCGCAATTCTGATACTCGAAACCAATAACTACTATGGCCTAGGGCAAAAATACATATACCGTTGTAATCGGCCGAGTTTCTGCTTTCAGACGCGACAGGAATTTCTCGTGTTCGTCAATCCGTTCGCGAGATATGGGAGTGTGAAGTTAAGGAATGGTTGAAAAACCATCAAAATTTTCGCAAGTGTGATACTCGAAACCAATAACTGGAATGGCCTACGGGAAAAGTACACACACCATAGAAATCGGGCGAGCTTCTACTTTCAGATGCAAAAGGAATTTATCGAGTTCGTTACTCCTTTCGCGAGATATGGGTGTTTGAAGTTAAGGAATGGTTGAGAATCCATCTGAATTTTCCCAAGCCTGATACTCGAAACCAATAACTACAATGACCTAGGGCAAAGATACACATACCGTTGTAATCGGGAGAGTTTCTACTTTCAGATGCAACAGAAATTTTTCGGAATTGTCAATCCGTTCGCGAGATATGGGAGTTTGAAGTTAAGGAATGGTAGAGAAACCATCAAAATTTTCGCAAGTCTGATACTCGAAACCAATAACTACTACGGCCTAGGGCAAAAATACACATACCGTTGTAATCGGGCGAGTTTCTGCTTTCAGACGCGACCGGAATTTCTCGAGTTCGTCAATCCGTTCGCGAGATATGGGAGTGTGAAGTTAAGGAATGGTTGAAAAACAATCAAAATTTTCGCAAATGTGATACTCGAAACCAATAACTGGAATGGCCTACGGGAGAAGTACACATACCATTGTAATCGGGCGAGTTTCTACTTTCAGATGCAATGGGAAATTCTCGAGTTCGTCAATCCGTTCGAGAGATATGGGAGTTTGAAGTTAAGGAATGCTTGAGAAACCATCAAAATTTTCGCAAGTCTGATACTCGAAACCGATAACTGGAATGGCCTAGGAGAAAAGTACACACACCATTGTAATGGGGCGAGTTTCTACTTTCAGATGCAACAAGAATTTCTCGAGTTCGTCAATCCGTTCGCGAGATATGAGAGTTTGAAGTTAAGGAATGGTTGAGAAACCATCACAATTTTCGCAATTCTGATACTCGAAACCAATAACTACAATGGCCTAGGGGAAAAATACACATAGCGTTGTAATCGGGAGAGTTTCTACTTCCAGATGCAACAGAAATTTTTCGGATTCGGCAATCCGTTCGCGAAATATGACAGTTTGAATTTAAGGAATGGTTGAGAAACCATCAAAATTGTCGCAATTCTGATGCTAGAAACGAAAAACTGGAGTGGCCTAGGGGAAAAGTACACACACCATAGTAATCGGGCGAGCTTCTACTTTCAGATGCAAAAGGAATTTCTCGAGTTCGTTACTCCGTTCGCGAGATATGGGTGTTTGAAGTTAAGGAATGGTTGAGAAACCCTCACAATTTTCGCAATTCTGATACTCGAAACCAATAACTACTATGGCCTAGGGCAAAAATACATATACCGTTGTAATCGGCCGAGTTTCTGCTTTCAGACGCGACAGGAATTTCTCGTGTTCGTCAATCCGTTCGCGAGATATGGAAGTGTGAAATTAAGGAATGGTTGAAAAACCATCAAAATTTTCGCAAGTGTGATACTCGAAACCAATAACTGGAATGGCCTACGGGAAAAGTAAACACAGCATTGTAATGGGGCGAGTTTCTACTTTCGGATTAAACAGGAATTTCTCGAGTTCGTCAATCCATTCGCAAGATATGGGAGTTTGAGGTTAAGGAATGGTTGAGAATCCATCTGAATTTTCCCAAGCCTGATACTCGAAACCAATAACTACAATGACCTAGGGCAAAGGTACACATACCGTTGTAATCGGGAGAGTTTCTACTTTCAGATGCAACAGAAATTTTTCGGAATTGTCAATCCGTTCGCGAGATATGGGAGTTTGAAGTTAAGGAATGGTTGAGAAACCATCACAATTTTCGCAATTCTGATACCCGAAACCAATAACTACTATGGCCTAGGGCAAAAATACATATACCGTTGTAATCGTCCGAGTTTCTGCTTTCAGAGGCGACAGGAATTTCTCGAGTTCGTCAATCCGTTCGCGAGATATGGGAGTGTGAAGTTAAGGAATGGTTGAAAAACCATCAAAATTTTCGCAAGTGTGATACTCGAAACCAATAACTGGAATGGCCTACGGCAAAAGTAAACAGAGCATTGTAATGGGGCGAGTTTCTACTTTCAGATGCAACAGGAATTTCTCGAGTTCGTCAATCCGTTCGCGAGATATGGGAGTTTGAAGTTAAGGAATGGTTGAGAATCCATCTAAATTTTCGCAAGTCTGATACTCGAAACCAATAACTACAAAGGCCTAGGGGAAAAATACACATACCATTGTAATCGGGCGAGTTTCTGCTTTCAGATGCAACAGGAATTTCTCGAGTTCGTCAATCATTTCGCGAGATATGGGAGTTTGAAGTTAAGGAATGTTTGAGAAACCAACAAAATTTTCGCAAGTCTGATACTCGAAACCAATAACCATTGTGGCCTAGGGCAAAAATACACATACCTTTGTAATCGGGCGAGTTTCTGCTTTCAGATGCAACAGGAATTTCTCGAGTTCGTCAATCCTTTCGCGAGATATGGGAGTTTGAAGTTAAGGAATGGTTGAGGAACCATCAAAGTTTTCGCAAGTCTGATACTCGAAACCAATAACTACAAAGGCCTAGGGGAAAAATACACATACCTTTGTAATCGGGCGAGTTCCTACTTTCAGATGCAACATGAATTTTTCGAGTTCGTCAATCCGTTCGAGAGATATGGGAGTTTGAAGTTAAGGAATGGTTGAGAAACCATCTAAATTTTCGCAAGTCTGATACTCGAAACCAATAACTACAATGACCTAGGGGAAAAATACACATACCGTTGTAATCGGGAGAGTTCCTACTTTCAGATGCAACAGGAATTTCTCGAGTTCGTCAATCCGTTCGCGAGATATGTGAGTTTGAAGTTAAGGAATGGTTGAGAAACCATCACAATTTTCGCAATTCTGATACTCGACACCAATAACTACAATGGCCCTGGGAGGAAAATACCCATAGCGTTGTAATCGGGAGAGTTTCTACATTCAGATGCAACAGAAATTTTTCGGATTCGGCAATCCGTTCGCGAAATATGGCAGTTTGAATTTAAGGAATGGTTGAGAAACCATCAAAATTGTCGCTGGTCTGATACCCGAAACCAATAACTGGAATGGCCAAGGGGAGAAGTACATACGCCGTTGTAATCGGGCGAGTCTCCACTTTCAGATGCAACAGGAATTTCTCGAGTTCGCCAATCCGTTCGCGAGGTATCGGAGTTTGAAGTTAAGGAATGGTTGAGAAACTATCAAAATTTTCGCAAGTCTGATACTCGAAACCAATAACTACAAAGCCTTAGGGGAAAAATACACATACCGTTGTAATCGGGAGAGTTTCTACTTCCAGATGCAACCGGAATTTCTCGAGTTCGTCGATCCGTTCGCGAGATATGGGAGTTTGAAGTTAAGGAATGCTTGAGAAACCATCAAAATTTTCGCATGTCTAATACTCGAAACCAATAACTACAAAGGCCTAGGGGAAAAATACACATACCTTTGTAATCGGGCGAGTTTCTATTTTCAGGTGCAACAGGAATTTCTCCAGTTCGTCAATCCGTTCGCGAGATATGGGAGTTCGAAGTTAAGGAATGGTTGAGAAACCATCACAAGTTTCGCAATTCTGATACTAGAAACCAATAAGTACAATGGCCTAGGGGAAAAATACACATAGTGTTGTAATCGGGAGAGTTTCTACTTTCAGATGCAACAGAAATTTTTCGGATTCGGCAATCCGTTCGCGAAATATGGCAGTTTGAAGTTAAGGAATGGTTGAGAAACCATCAAAATTTTCGCAAGGCTGATACTCGAACCCAATAACTACAATGGCCCATGGGAAAAATACACATACCGTTGTAATCGGGAGAGTTTCTGCTTTCAGATGCAACAGGAATTTCTCCAGTTCGTCTATGCGTTCGCGAGATATGGGAGCTTGAAGCTAAGGAATGGTTGAGAAACCATCAAAATTTTCGCAAGCCTGATACTCGAAACCAATAACTACAATGACCTAGGGGAAAAATACACATACCGTTGTAATCGGGAGAGTTTCTGCTTTCAGATGCAACAGGAATTTCTCGAGTTCGCCAATCCGTTCGCTAGGTATCGGAGTTTGAAGTTAAGGAATGGTTGAGAAACCATCAAAATTTTCGCATGTGTGATACTCGAAAACAATAACTGGAATGGCCTAGGGGAAAAGTACACACAGCAGTGTAATGGGGCGAGTTTCTACTTTCAGATGCAACAGGAATTTCTCGAGTTCGTCAATCCGTTCGCGAGATATGGGAGTTTGAAGTTAAGTAATGGTTGAAAAACCATCAAAATTTTTGCAAGTGTGATACTCGAAACCGATAACTGGAATGGCCTACGGGAAAAGTACACACACCATTGTAATCGGGCGAGTTTCTACTTTCATATGCAACAGGAACTTCGCGAGTTCGTCAATCCGTTCGCGAGATATGGGAGCTTGAAGTTAAGGAATGGTTGAGGAACCATCAAAATTTTCGCAAGTCTGATACTCGAAACCAATAACTACAAAGGCCTAGGGGAAAAATACACATACCTTTGTAATCGGGCGAGTTTCTGCTTTCAGATGCAACAGGAATTTCTCGAGTTCGTCAATCATTTCGCGAGATATGGGAGTTTGAAGTTAAGGAATGTTTGAGAAACCAACAAAATTTTCGCAAGTCTGATACTCGAAACTAATAACCACTGTGGCCTAGGGCAAAAATACACATACCTTTGTAATCGGGCGAGTTTCTGCTTTCAGATGCAACAGGAATTTCTCGAGTTCGTAAATCCTTTCGCGAGATATGGGAGTTTGAAGTTAAGGAATGGTTGAGGAACCATCAAAGTTTTCGCAAGTCTGATACTCGAAACCAATAACTACAAAGGCCTAGGGGAAAAATACACATACCTTTGTAATCGGGCGAGTTCCTACTTTCAGATGCAACAGGAATTTTTCGAGTTCGTCAATCCGTTCGAAAGATAAGGGTGTTTGAAGTTAAGGAATGGTTGAGAAACCATCAAAATTGTCGCTGGTCTGATACCCGAAACCAATAACTGGATTGGCCAAGGGGAGAAGTACATACGCCATTGAAATCGGGCGAGTCTCTACTTTCAGATGCAACAGGAATTTCTCGAGTTCGCCAATCCGTTCGCGAGGTATCGGCGTTTGAAGTTAAGGAATGGTTGAGAAACTATCAAAATTTTCGCATGTGTGATACTCGAAACCAATAACTGGAATGGCCTACGGGAAAAGTACACACACCATTGTAATCGGGCGAGTTTCTTCTTTCAGATGCAACAGGAATTTCTCGAGTTCGTGAATCCGTTCGCGAGGTATGGGAGCTTGAAGTTAAGGAATGGTTGAGGAACCATCAAAATTTTGGCATGTCTAATACTCGAAACCAATAAGTACAAAGGCCTAGGGGAAAAATACACATACCTTTGTAATCGGGCGAGTTTCTATTTTCAGGTGCAACAGGAATTTCTCCAGTTCGTGAATCCGTTCGCGAGATATGGGAGTTCGAAGTTAAGGAATGGTTGAGAAACCATCACAAGTTTCGCAATTCTGATACTAGAAACCAATAAGTACAATGGCCTAGGGGAAAAATACACATAGTGTTCTAATCGGGAGAGTTTCTACTTTCAGATGCAACAGAAACTTTTCGGATTCGGCCATCCGTTCGCGAAATATGGCAGTTTGAAGTTAAGGAATGGTTGAGAAACCATCAAAATTTTCGCAAGGCTGATACTCGAACCCAATAACTACAATGGCCTATGGGAAAAATACACATACCGTTGTAATTGGGAGAGTTTCTGCTTTCAGATGCAACAGGAATTTCTCCAGTTCGTCTATCCGTTCGCGAGATATGGGAGCTTGAAGCTAAGGAATGGTTGAGAAACCATCAAAATTTTCGCAAGCCTGATACTCGAAACCAATAACTACAATGACCTAGGGGAAAAATACACATACCGTTGTAATCGGGAGAGTTTCTGCTTTCAGATGCAACAGGAAATTCTCGAGTTCGTCAATCCGTTCGCGAGATATGGGTGTTTGAAGTTAAGGAATGGTTGAGAAACCATCAAAATTTTGTCAAGGCTGATACACGAAACCAATAACCACTATGGCCTAGGACAAAAATACACATACCGTTGTAATCGGGCAAGTTTCTGTTTTCAGATGCAATAGGAAATTCTCGAGTTCGTCAATCCGTTCGCGAGATATGGGATTTTGAAGTTAAGGAATGGTTGAGAAACCATCAAAATTTTCGCAAGCCTGATACTCGAAACCAATAACTACAATGACCTAGGGGAAAAATACACATACCGTTGTAATCGGGAGAGTTTCTGCTTTCAGATGCAACAGGAATTTCTCGAGTTCGTCAATCCGTTCGCGAGATATGGGAGTTTGAAGTTAAGGCATGGTTGAGAAACCATCAAAATTTTCGCAAGTCTGATACTCGAAACCAATAACTACAATGGCTTATGGGAAAAATACACACAGCGTTGTAATCGGGAGAGTTTCTACTTTCAGATGCATCAGAAATTTTTCGGATTCGTCAATCCGTTCGCGAGATATGGGAATTTGAAGTTAAGGAATGCTTGAGAAACCATCAAAATTTTCGCAAGTCTGATACTCGAAACCAATAACTACAATGGCTTATGGGAAAAGTACTCACCCCATTGTAATCGGGCGAGTTTCCACTTTCAGATGCAACAGGAATTTCTCGAGTTCGTCATTCCGTTCGCGAGATATGGGTGTTTGAAGTTAAGGAATGGTTGAGAAACCATCAAAATTTTCGCTAGTCTGATTCTCGAAACCAATACCTGGAATGGCCAAGGGGAAAAATACATACGCCATTGTAATCGGGCGAGTTTCCACTTTCAGATGCAACAGGAATTTCTCAAGTTCGTCATTCCGTTCGCGAGATATGGGTGTTTGAAGTTAAGGAATGGTTGAGAAACCATCAAAATTTTGGCTGGTCTGATACTCGAAACCAATAACTGGAATGGCCTAGGGGAAAAGTACACACACCATAGTAATTGGGCGAGTTTCTACTTTCAGATGCACAGGAATTTCTCGAGTTCGCCAATCCGTTCGCTAGGTATCGGAGTTTGAAGTTAAGGAATGGTTGAGAAACCATCAAAATTTTCGCATGTGTGATACTCGAAACCAATAACTGGAATGGCCTAGGGGAAAAGTACACACAGCAGTGTAATGGGGCGAGTTTCTACTTTCAGATGCAACAAGAATTTCTCGAGTTCGTCAATCCGTTCGCGAGATATGGGAGTTTGAAGTTAAGTAATGGTTGAAAAACCATCATAATTTTTGCAAGTGTGATACTCGAAACCAATAACTGGAATGGCCTAGGGGAAAAGTAAACACACCATTGTAATGGGGCGAGTTTCTACTTTCAGATGCAATAGGAAATTCTCGAGTTCCTCAATCCGTTCGAGAGATATGGGAGTTTGAAGTTAAGGAATGGTTGAGCAACTATCAAAATTTTCGAAAGTCTGATTCCCAAAACCAATAACTACAAAGGCCTAGGGGAAAAATACACATACCGTTGTAATCGGGCGAGTTGCTACTTTCAGATGCAACAGGAATTTCTCGAGTTCGACAATCCTTTCGCGAGATATGGGAGTTTGAAGTTAGGGAATGGTTGAGAAACCACCAAAATTTTCGCTGGTCTGATACTCGAAACCAATAACTGGAATGGCCAAGGGGAAAAGTACACACGCCATTGTAATCCGGCGGGTTTCCACTTTCAGGTGCAACAGGAATTTCTCGAGTTCGTCATTCCGTTCGCGAGATATGGGACTTTGAAGTTAAGGAATGGTTGAGAATCATAAAAATTTTCGCAAGTCCGATACTCGAAACCAATAACTACAAACGCCTAGGGGAAAAATACACATACCTTTGTAATCGGGCGAGATTCTACTTTCAGATGCAACAGGAGTTTCTCGAGTTCGTCAATCCGTTCGCGAGATATGGGAGTTTGAAGTTAAGGAATGGTAGAGAAACCATAAAAATTTTTGCAAGTCTGATACTCGAAACCAATAACTACTATGGTCTAGGGCAAAAATACACATGCCATGGTAATCGGGCGAGATTCTTCTTTCAGATGCAACAGGAATTTCTCGAGTTCGTCAATCCTTTCGCGAGATATGGGAGTTTGAAGTTAAGGAATGGTTGAGGAACCATAAAAATTTTCGCAAGTCTGATACTCGAAACCAATAACTACAAAGGCCTAGGGGAGAAAATACACATACCTTTGTAATCGGGCGAGTTTCTACTTTCAGATGCAACAGGAATTTCTCGAGTTCGTCAATCCGTTCGCGAGATATGGGAGTTTGAAGTTAAGTAATGGTTGAGACACCATCAAAATTTTCGCTGGTCTGATACGCGACACCAATAACGGGAATGGCCAAGGGGAAAAGTACACACGCCATTGTAATCGGGCGAGTTTCCACTTTCAGATGCAACAGGAATTTCTCGAGTTAGCCAATCCGTTCCCGAGGTATCGGAGTTTGAAGTTAAGGAATGCTTGAGAAACCATCAAAATTTTCGCAAGTCTGATACTCGAAACCAATAACTACTATGGCCTAGGGCAAAAATACACATACCGTTGTAATCGGGCGAGTTTCTGCTTTCAGATGCAATAGGAAATTCTCGCGTTCGCCAATCCGTTCGTGAGATATGGGAGTTTGGAATTAAGAGATGGTACAGAAACCATCAAAATTTTCGCAATTATGATGCTAGAAACGAATAACTGGAATGGCCTAGGGTAAAGTACACATACCATTGTAATCGGGCGAGTTTCTACTTTCAGGCGCAACAGGAATTTCTCTAGTTCGTCAATCCGTTCGCGAGATATGGGAGTTTGAAGTTAAGGAATGGTTGAGAAACCACCAAAATTTTCGCAAGTCTGATACTCGAAACCAATAACTGGAATGGCCTAGGGGAAAAGTGCACACACCATTGTAATCGGTCGAGTTTCTACTATCAGATGCAACAGGAATTTCTCGAGTTCGTCTATCCGTTCGCGAGATATGGGAGTTTGAAGTTAAGGAATGGTTGAGAAACCATCAACAATTTCGCATGTCTGATGCAAGAAACGAATAACTGGAATGGCCTAGGGGAAAGGTACAGACACCATTGTAATCGGGCGAGTTTCTACTTTCAGATCTAGCAGAAATTTTTTGGATTCGTCAATCCGTTCGCGAGATATGGGAGTTTGAAGTTAAGGAATGTTTGAGAAACCATCAAAATTTTCCCCAGTCTGATACTCGAAACCAATAACTACAAAGGCCTAGGGGAAAAATACACATACCTTTGTAATCGGGCGAGTTTCCACTTTCATATGCAACAGGAATTTCTCGAGTTCATCATTCCGTTCGCGAGATATGGAAGTTTGAAGTTAAGGAATGGTTGAAAAACCATCAAAATTTTCGCAAGTGTGATACTCGAAACCAATAACTGGAGTGGCCTACGGGAAAAGTACACACACCATTGTAATCGGGCGAGTTTCTTCTTTCAGATGCAACAGGCATTTCTCGAGTTCGTCAATCCGTTCGCGAGGTATGGGAGTTTGAATTTAAGGAATGGTTGAGGAACCATCAAAATTTTCGCAAGTCTGATACTCGAAACCAATAACTACAAAGGCCTAGGGGAAAAATACACATACATTTGTAATCGGGCGAGTTTCTACTTTCAGATGCAACAGGAATTTCTCGAGTTCGTCAATCCGTTCGCGAGGTATCGGAGTTTGAAGTTAAGGAATGGTTGAGAAACCATCAAAATTTTCGCTGGTCTGATACTCGAAACCAATAACTGGAATGGCAAAGGGGGAAAGTACACACGCCATTGTAAGCGGGCGAGTTTCCACTTTCAGATGCAGCAGGAATTTCTCGAGTTCATCATTCCGTTCGCGAGATATGGGAGTTTGAAGTTAAGGAATGGTTGAGAAACCATAAAAATTTTCGCAAGTCTGATACTCGTAACCAATAACTACAAAGGCCTAGGGGAAAAATACACATACCTTTGTAATCGGGCGAGTTTCTACTTTCAGATGCAACAGGAATTTCTCGAGTTCGCCAATCCGTTCGCGAGGTATCGGAGTTTGAAGTGAAGGAATGGTTGAGAAACCATCAAAATTTTCGCAAGTCTGATACTCGAAACCAATAACTACTACGGCCTAGGGCAAAAATACACATACCGTTGTAATCGGGCGAGTTGCTACTTTCAGATGCAACAGGAATTTCTCGAGTTCGACAATCCGTTCGCGAGATATGGGAGTTTGAAGTTAAGGAATGGTTGAGAAACCATCAAAATTTTCGCTGGTCTGATACTCGAAACCAATAACTGGAATGGCCAAGAGGAAAAGTACACACGCCATTGTAATCCGGCGGGTTTCCACTTTCAGATGCAACAGGAATTTCTCGAGTTCGTCATTCCGGTCGCGAGATATGGGACTTTGAAGTTAAGGAATGGTTGAGAATCATAAAAATATTCGCAAGTCTGATACTCGAAACCAATAACTACAAACGCCTAGGGGAAAAATACACATACCTTTGTAATCGGGCGAGATTCTACTTTCAGATGCAACAGGAATTTCTCGAGTTCGTCAATCCGTTCGCGAGATATGGGAGTTTGAAGTTAAGGAATGGTAGAGAAACCATAAAAATTTTTGCAAGTCTGACACTCGAAACCAATAACTACTATGGTCTAGGGCAAAAATACACATACCATGGTAATCGGGCGAGATTCTTCTTTCAGATGCAACAGGAATTTCTCGAGTTCGTCAATCCTTTCGCGAGATATGGGAGTTTGAAGTTAAGGAATGGTTGAGAAACCATCAAAATTTTCGCTGGTCTGATACTCGAAACCAATAACTGGAATGGCCAAGAGGAAAAGTACACACGCCATTGTAATCCGGCGGGTTTCCACTTTCAGATGCAACAGGAATTTCTCGAGTTCGTCATTCCGGTCGCGAGATATGGGACTTTGAAGTTAAGGAATGGTTGAGAATCATAAAAATATTCGCAAGTCTGATACTCGAAACCAATAACTACAAACGCCTAGGGGAAAAATACACATACCTTTGTAATCGGGCGAGATTCTACTTTCAGATGCAACAGGAATTTCTCGAGTTCGTCAATCCGTTCGCGAGATATGGGAGTTTGAAGTTAAGGAATGGTAGAGAAACCATAAAAATTTTTGCAAGTCTGACACTCGAAACCAATAACTACTATGGTCTAGGGCAAAAATACACATACCATGGTAATCGGGCGAGATTCTTCTTTCAGATGCAACAGGAATTTCTCGAGTTCGTCAATCCTTTCGCGAGATATGGGAGTTTGAAGTTAAGGAATGGTTGAGGAACCATAAAAACTTTCGCAAGTCTGATACTCGAAACCAATAACTACAAAGGCCTAGGGGAAAAATACACATACCTTTGTAATCGGGCGAGTTTCTACTTTCAGATGCAACAGGAATTTCTCGAGTTCGTCAATCCGTTCGCGAGATATGGGAGTTTGAAGTTAAGTAATGGTTGAGAAACCATCAAAATTTTCGCTGGTCTGATACGCGACACCAATAACGGGAATGGCCAAGGGGAAAAGTACACACGCCATTGTAATCGGGCGAATTACCACTTTCAGATGCAACAGGAATTTCTCGAGTTAGCCAATCCGTTCCCGAGGTATCGGAGTTTGAAGTTAAGGAATGGTTGAGAAACCATCAAAATTTTCGCAAGTCTGATACTCGAAACCAATAACTGGAATGGCCTAGGGGAAAAGTGCACACACCATTGTAATCGGTCGAGTTTCTACTATCAGATGCAACAGGAATTTCTCGAATTCGTCTATCCGTTCGCGAGATATGGGAATTTGAAGTTAAGGAATGGTTGAGAAACCATCATCAATTTCGCATGTCTGATGCTAGAAACGAATAACTGGAATGGCCTAGGGGAAAGGTACAGACACCATTGTAATCGGGCGAGTTTCTACTTTCAGATCTAACAGAAATTTTTCGGATTCGTCAATCGGATCGCGAGATATGGGAGTTTGAAGTTAAGGAATGGTTGAGAAACCATCAAAATTTTCCCCAGTCTGATACTCGAAACCAATAACTACAAAGGCCTAGGGGAAAAATACACATACCTTTGTAATCGGGCGAATTTCCACTTTCAGATGCAACAGGAATTTCTCGAGTTCATCATTCCGTTCGCGAAATATGGAAGTTTGAAGTTAACGAATGGTTGAAAAACCATCAAAATTTTCGCAAGTGTGATACTCGAAACCAATAACTGGAGTGGCCTACGGGAAAAGTACACACACCATTGTAATGGGGCGAGTTTGTACTTTCAGACGCAACAGGAATTTCTCGAGTTCGTCAATCCGTTCGCGAGATATGGGAGTTTGAATTTAAGGAATGGTTGAGGAACCATAAAAATTTTCGCAAGTCTGATACTCGAAACCACTAACTGGAATGGCCTAGGGGAAAAGTACACACACCATTGTAATGGGGCGAGTTTCTACTTTCAGATGCAACAGGAATTTCTCGAGTTCGTCAATCCGTTCGCGAGATATGGGAGTTCGAAGTTAAGGAATGGTTGAGGAACCATCACAATTTTCGCAAGTCTGATACTCGAAACCAATAACTACAAAGGCCTAGGGGAAAAATACACATACCTTTGTAATCGGGCGAGTTTCTACTTTCAGATGCAACAGGAATTTCTCGAGTTCGTCAATCCGTTCGCGAGATATGGGAGTTTGAAGTTAAGGAATGGTTGAGAAACCATCAAAATTTTCGCTGGTCTGATACTCGAAACCAATAACTGGAATGGCAAAGGGGGAAAGTACACACGCCATTGTAAGCGGGCGAGTTTCCACTTTCAGATGCAGCAGGAATTTCTCCAGTTCATCATTCCGTTCGCGAGATATGGGTGTTTGAAGTTAAGGAGTGGTTGGGAAACCATCAAAATTTTCGCAAGTCTGATACTCGTAACCAATAACTACAAAGGCCTAGGGGAAAAATACACATACCTTTTTAATCGGGCGAGTTTCTACTTTCAGATGCAACTGGAATTTCTCGAGTTCGTCAATCCGTTCGCGAGATATGGGAGTTTGAAGTTAAGGAATGGTGGAGAAACCATAAAAATTTTTGCAAGTCTGATACTCGAAACCAATAACTACTATGGTCTAGGGCAAAAATACACATACCATGGAAATCGGGCGAGATTCTTCTTTCAGATGCAACAGGAATTTCTCGAGTTCGCGAATCCTTTCGCGAGATATGGGAGTTTGAAGTTAAGGAATGGTTGAGGAACCATAAAAATTTTCGCAAGTCTGATACTCGAAACCAATAACTACTATGGTCTAGGGCAAAAATACACATACCATGGTAATCGGGCGAGATTCTTCTTTCAGATGCAACAGGAATTTCTCGAGTTCGTCAATCCTTTCGCGAGATATGGGAGTTTGAAGTTAAGGAATGGTTGAGGAACCATAAAAATTTTCGCAAGTCTGATACACGAAACCAATAACTACAAAGGCCTAGGGGAAAAATACACATACCTTTGTAATCGGGCGAGTTTCTACTTTTAGATGCAACAGGAATTTCTCGAGTTCGTCAATCCGTTCGCGAGATATGGGAGTTTGAAGTTAAGTAATGGTTGAGAAACCATCAAAATTTTCGCTGGTCTGATACGCGAAACCAATAACTACAAAGGCCTAGGGGAAAAATACACATACCTTTGTAATCGGGCGAGTTTCTACTTTCAGATGCAACAGGAATTTCTCGAGTTCGCCAATCCGTTCGCGAGGTATCGGAGTTTGAAGTGAAGGAATGGTTGAGAAACCATCAAAATTTTCGCAAGTCTGATACTCGAAACCAATAACTACTACGGCCTAGGGCAAAAATACACATACCGTTGTAATCGGGCGAGTTGCTACTTTCAGATGCAACAGGAATTTCTCGAGTTCGACAATCCGTTCGCGAGATATGGGAGTTTGAAGTTAAGGAATGGTTGAGAAACCATCAAAATTTTCGCTGGTCTGATACTCGAAACCAATAACTACTATGGTCTAGGACAAAAATACACATACCATGGTAATCGGGCGAGATTCTTCTTTCAGATGCAATAGGAATTTCTCGAGTTCGTCAATCCTTTCGCGAGATATGGGAGTTTGAAGTTAAGGAATGGTTGAGGAACCATAAAAACTTTCGCAAGTCTGATGCTCGAAACCAATAACTACAAAGGCCTAGGGGAAAAATACACATACCTTTGTAATCGGGCGAGTTTCTACTTTCAGATGCAACAGGAATTTCTCGAGTTCGTCAATCCGTTCGCGAGATATGGGAGTTTGAAGTTAAGTAATGGTTGAGAAACCATCAAAATTTTCGCTGGTCTGATACGCGACACCAATAACGGGAATGGCCAAGGGGAAAAGTACACACGCCATTGTAATCGGGCGAGTTTCCACTTTCAGATGCAACAGGAATTTCTCGAGTTAGCCAACCCGTTCCCGAGGTATCGGAGTTTGAAGTTAAGGAATGGTTAAGAAACCATCAAAATTTTCGCAAGTCTGATACTCGAAACCAATAACTGGAATGGCCTAGGGGAAAAGTGCACACACCATTGTAATCGGTCGAGTTTCTACTATCAGATGCAACAGGAATTTCTCGAATTCGTCTATCCGTTCGCGAGATATGGGAATTTGAAGTTAAGGAATGGTTGAGAAACCATCAACAATTTCGCATGTCTGATGCTAGAAACGAATTACTGGAATGGGCTAGGGGAAAGGTACAGACACCATTGTAATCGGGCGAGTTTCTACTTTCAGATCTAACAGAAATTTTTCGGATTCGTCAATCCGATCGCGAGATATGGGCTTTTGAAGTTAAGGAATGGTTGAGAAACCATCAAAATTTTCCCCAGTCTGATACTCGAAACCAATAACTACAAAGGCCTAGGGGAAAAATACACATACCTTTGTAATCGGGCGAATTTCCACTTTCAGATGCAACAGGAATTTCTCGAGTTCATCATTCCGTTCGCGAAATATGGAAGTTTGAAGTTAACGAATGGTTGAAAAACCATCAAAATTTTCGCAAGTGTGATACTCGAAACCAATAACTGGAGTGGCCTACGGGAAAAGTACACACACCATTGTAATGGGGCGAGTTTCTACTTTCAGATGCAACAGGAATTTCTCGAGTTCGTCAATCCGTTCGCGAGATATGGGAGTTTGAATTTAAGGAATGGTTGAGGAACCATAAAAATTTTCGCAAGTCTGATACTCGAAACCAATAACTACTCAGGCCTAGGGGAAAAATACACATACATTTGTAATCGGGCGAGTTTCTACTTTCAGATGCAACAGGAATTTCTCGAGTTCGTCAATCCGTTCGCGAGGTATCGGAGTTTGAAGTTAAGGAATGGTTGAGAAACCATCAAAATTTTCACAAGTGTGATACTCGAAACCAATAACTGGAATGGCCTAGGGGAAAAGTACACACACCATTGTAATGGGGCGAGTTTGTACTTTCAGATGCAACAGGAATTTCTCGAGTTCGTCAATCCGTTCGCGAGATATGGGAGTTTGAATTTAAGGAATGGTTGAGGAACCATAAAAATTTTCGCAAGTCTGATACTCGAAACCACTAACTGGAATGGCCTAGGGGAAAAGTACACACACCATTGTAATGGGGCGAGTTTGTACTTTCAGATGCAACAGGAATTTCTCGAGTTCGTCAATCCGTTCGCGAGATATGGGAGTTTGAATTTAAGGAATGGTTGAGGAACCATAAAAATTTTCGCAAGTCTGATACTCGAAACCACTAACTGGAATGGCCTAGGGGAAAAGTACACACACCATTGTAATGGGGCGAGTTTCTACTTTCAGATGCAACAGGAATTTCTCGAGTTCGTCAATCCGTTCGCGAGATATGGGAGTTCGAAGTTAAGGAATGGTTGAGGAACCATCACAATTTTCGCAAGTCTGATACTCGAAACCAATAACTACAAAGGCCTAGGGGAAAAATACACATACCTTTGTAATCGGGCGAGTTTCTACTTTCAGATGCAACAGGAATTTCTCGAGTTCGTCAATCCGTTCGCGAGATATGGGAGTTTGAAGTTAAGGAATGGTTGAGAAACCATCAAAATTTTCGCTGGTCTGATACTCGAAACCAATAACTGGAATGGCAAAGGGGGAAAGTACACACGCCATTGTAAGCGGGCGAGTTTCCACTTTCAGATGCAGCAGGAATTTCTCCAGTTCATCATTCCGTTCGCGAGATATGGGTGTTTGAAGTTAAGGAGTGGTTGGGAAACCATCAAAATTTTCGCAAGTCTGATACTCGTAACCAATAACTACAAAGGCCTAGGGGAAAAATACACATACCTTTGTAATCGGGCGAGTTTGTACTTTCAGATGCAACAGGAATTTCTCGAGTTCGTCAATCCGTTCGCGAGATATGGGAGTTTGAAGTTAAGGAATGGTGGAGAAACCATAAAAATTTTTGCAAGTCTGATACTCGAAACCAATAACTACTATGGTCTAGGGCAAAAATACACATACCTTTGTAATCGGGCGAGTTTCTACTTTCAGATGCAACAGGAATTTCTCGAGTTCGTCAATCCGTTCGCGAGATATGGGAGTTTGAAGTTAAGTAATGGTTGAGAAACCATCAAAATTTTCGCTGGTCTGATACGCGACGCCAATAACGGGAATGGCCAAGGGGAAAAGTACACACGCCATTGTAATCGGGCGAGTTTCCACTTTCAGATGCAACAGGAATTTCTCGAGTTAGCCAATCCGTTCCCGAGGTATCGGAGTTTGAAGTTAAGGAATGGTTGAGAAACCATCAAAATTTTCGCAAGTCTGATACTCGAAACCAATAACTACTATGGCCTAGGGCAAAAATACACATACCGTTGTAATCGGGCGAGTTTCTGCTTTCAGATGCAATAGGAAATTATCGCCTTCGTCAATCCGTTCGTGAGATATGGGAGGTTGAAGTTATGGAATGGTTGAGAAACCATCAAAATTTTCGCAAGTGTGATACTCGGAACCAATAACTGGAATGGCCTAGGCGAAAAGTACACACACCATTGTAATGGGGCGAGTTTCTACTTTCAGATGCAACAGGAATTTCTCGAGTTCGTCAATCCGTTCGCGAGATATGGGAGTTTGATGTTAAGGAATGGTCGAGAAACAATCAAAATTTTCGCTGGTCTGATACGCGAAACCAATAACTGGAATGGCCTAGGCGAAAAGTACACACACCATTGGAATCGGGCGAGTTTCTAGTTTCAGATGCAACAGGAATTTCTCAATTTCCTCAGTCCGTTCGCGAGATATAGTAGTTTGAAGTGAAGGAATGGTTGAGAAACCATCATAGTTTCGCAAGTCTGATACTCGAAACCAATAACTACAATGGCCTAGGGGAAAAATACATATACCGTTGTAATCGGGAGTGTTTCTACTTTCAGATGCAACAGAAATTTTTCGGATTCGTCAATCCGTCCGCGAAGTATCGGAGTTTGGAATTAAGAGATGGTACAGAAGCCATCAAAATTTTCGCAATTATGATGCTAGAAACGAATAACTGGAATGGCCTAGGGTAAAGTACACATACCATTGTAATCGGGCGAGTTTCTACTTTCAGGCGCAACAGGAATTTCTCTAGTTCGTCAATCCGTTCGCGAGATATGGGAGTTTGAAGTTAAGGAATGGTTGAGAAACCATCAAAATTTTCCTCAGTCTGATACTCGAAACCAATAACTACAAAGGCCTAGGGGAAAAATACACATACCTTTGTAATCGGGCGAGTTTCCACTTTCAGATGCAACAGGAATTTCTCGAGTTCATCATTCCGTTCGCGAGATATGGGAGTTTGAAGTTAAGGAATGGTTGAAAGACCATCAAAATTTTCGCAAGTGTGATACTCGAAACCAATAACTGGAGTGGCCTACGGGAAAAGTACACACACCATTGTAATCGGGCGAGTTTCTTCTTTCAGATGCAACAGGCATTTCTCGAGTTCGTCAATCCGTTCGCGAGGTATGGGAGTTTGAATTTAAGGAATGGTTGAGGAACCATCAAAATTTTCGCAAGTCCGATACTCGAAACCAATAACTACAAAGGCCTAGGGGAAAAATACACATACCTTTGTAATCGGGCGAGTTTCTACTTTCAGATGCAACAGGAATTTCTCGAGTTCGTCAATCCGTTCGCTAGGTATCGGAGTTTGAAGTTAAGGATTGGTTGAGAAACCATCAAAATTTTCGCAAGTGTGATACTCGAAACCACAAACTGGAATGGCCTAGGAGAAAAGTACACACACCATTGTAATGGGGCGAGTTTCTACTTTCAGATGCAACAGGAATTTCTCGAGTTCGTCAATCCGTTCGCGAGATATGGGAGTTCGAAGTTAAGGAATGGTTGAGGAACCATCAAAATTTTCGCAAGTCTGATACTCGAAACCAATAACTACAAAGGCCTAGGGGAAAAATACATATACCTTTGTAATCGGGCGAGTTTCTACTTTCAGATGCAACAGGAATTTCTCGAGTTCGTCAATCCGTTCGCGAGATATGGGAGTTTGAAGTTAAGTGATGGTTGAGAAACCATCAAAATTTTCGCTGGTCTGATACTCGAAACCAATAACTGGAATGGCCTATGGGAAAAGTGCACACACCATTGTAATTGGGCGAGTTTCTACTTTCAGATGCAACAGGAACTTCTCGAGTTCGCCAATCCGTTCGCGAGGTATGGGAGTTTGAAGTTAAGGAATGGTTGAGAAACCATAAAAATTTTTGCAAGTCTGATACTCGAAACCAATAACTACTGTGGCCTAGGGCAAAAATACACATACCATGGTAATCGGGCGAGTTTTTGCTTTCAGATGCAACAGGAATTTCTCGAGTTCGTCAATCCTTTCGCGAGATATGGGAGTTTGAAGTTAAGGAATGGATGAGGAACCATAAAAATTTTCCCCAGTCTGATACTCGAAACCAATAACTACAAAGGCCTAGGGGAAAAATACACATACCTTTGTAATCGGGCGAGTTTCTACTTTCAGATGCAACAGGAATTTCTCGAGTTCGTCAATTCGTTCGCGAGATATGGGTGTTTGAAGTTAAGGAATGGTTGAGAAACCATCAAAATTTTCGCTGGTCTGATACTCGACACCAATAACTGGAATGGCCAAGGGGAAAAGTACACAGGCCATTGTAATCGGGCGAGTTTCCACTTTCAGATGCAACAGGAATTTCTCGAGTTCGTCATTCCGTTCTCGAGATATGGGTGTTTGAAGTTAAGGAATGGTTGAGAAACCATCAAAGTTTTCGCTGGTCTGATACTCGAAATCAATAACTGGAATGGCCTATGGGAAAATTACACACACCATTGTAATTGGGCGAGTTTCTACTTTCAGATGCAACAGGAATTTCTCGAGTTCGTCAATCCGTTCGCGAGATATGGGAGTTTGAAGTTAAGTAATGGTTGAGAAACCATCAAAATTTTCGCAATTCTGATGCTAGAAACGAAAAACTGGAATGGCCTAAGGGAAAAGTACACACACCATAGTAATCGGGAGGGATTCTACTTTCAGACGCAACAGGAATTTCTCGAGTTCGTCAATCCGTTCGCGAGATATGGGAGTTTGAAGTTTAGGAATGGTTGAGAAACCATCAAAATTTTCGCTGGTCTGATACGCGACACCAATAACTGGAATGGCCAAGGGGAAAAGTACACACGCCATTGTAATCGTGCGAGATTCCACTTTCAGATGCAACAGGAATTTCTCGAGTTCATCATTCCGTTCGCGAGATATGGGTGTTTGAAGTTAAGGAATGGTTGAGAAACCATCAAAATTTTCGCTGGTCTGATACTCGAAACCAATAACTGGAATGGCCTATGGGAAAAGTGCACACACCATTGTAATTGGGCGAGTTTCTACTTTCAGATGCAACAGGAACTTCTCGAGTTCGCCAATCCGTTCGCGAGGTATGGGAGTTTGAAGTTAAGGAATGGTTGAGAAACCATAAAAATTTTTGCAAGTCTGATACTCGAAACCAATAACTACTGTGGCCTAGGGCAAAAATACACATACCATGGTAATCGGGCGAGTTTTTGCTTTCAGATGCAACAGGAATTTCTCGAGTTCGTCAATCCTTTCGCGAGATATGGGGGTTTGAAGTTAAGGAATGGATGAGGAACCATAAAAATTTTCCCCAGTCTGATACTCGAAACCAATAACTACAAAGGCCTAGGGGAAAAATACACATACCTTTGTAATCGGGCGAGTTTCTACTTTCAGATGCAACAGGAATTTCTCGAGTTCGTCAATTCGTTCGCGAGATATGGGTGTTTGAAGTTAAGGAATGGTTGAGAAACCATCAAAGTTTTCGCTGGTCTGATACTCGAAATCAATAACTGGAATGGCCTATGGGAAAAGTACACACACCATTGTAATTGGGCGAGTTTCTACTTTCAGATGCAACAGGAATTTCGCGAGTTCGCCAATCCGTTCGCGAGGTATCGGAGTTTGAAATTAAGGAATGGTTGAGAAACCATCAAAATTTTCGCAAGTCTGATACTCGAAACCAATAACTACTATGCCCTAGGGCAAAAATACACATACCGTTGTAATCGGGCGCGTTTCTGCTTTCAGATGCAATAGGAAATTCTCGCGTTCGTCAATCCGTTCGCGAGTTATGGGAGGTTGAAGTTAAGGAATGGTTGAGAAACCATCAAAATTTTCGCAAGTGTGATACTCGAAACCAATAACTGGAATGGCCTAGGGGAAAAGTACACACGCCATTGTAATGGGGCGAGTTTCTACTTTCAGATGCAACAGGAATTTCTCGAGTTCGCCAATCCGTTCGCGAGGTATGGGAGTTTGAAGTTAAGGAATGGTTGAGAAACCATAAAAATTTTTGCAAGTCTGATACTCGAAAACAATAACTACTGTGGCCTAGGGCAAAAATACACATAGCATGGTAATCGGGCGAGTTTCTGCTTTCAGATGCAACAGGAATTTCTCGAGTTCGTCAATCCTTTCGCGAGATATGGGAGTTTGAAGTTAAGGAATGGTTGAGGAACCATAAAAATTTTCCCCAGTCTGATACTCGAAACCAATAACTGGAATGGCCTAGGCGAAAAGTACACACACCATTGGAATCGGGCGAGTTTCTAGTTTCAGATGCAACAGGAATTTCTCAATTTCCTCAGTCCGTTCGCGAGATATAGTAGTTTGAAGTGAAGGAATGGTTGAGAAACCATCATAGTTTCGCAAGTCTGATACTCGAAACCAATAACTACAATGGCCTAGGGGAAAAATACATATACCGTTGTAATCGGGAGTGTCTCTACTTTCAGATGCAACAGAAATTTTTCGGATTCGTCAATCCGTCCGCGAAGTATGGGAGTTTGGAATTAAGAGATGGTACAGAAACCATCAAAATTTTCGCAATTATGATGCTAGAAACGAATAACTGGAATGGCCTAGGGTAAAGTGCACATACCATTGTAATCGGGCGAGTTTCTACTTTCAGGCGCAACAGGAATTTCTCTAGTTGGTCAATCCGTTCGCGAGATATGGGAGTTTGAAGTTAAGGAATGGTTGGGGAACCATCGAAATTTTCGCAAGTCTGATACTCGAAACCAATAACTGGAATGGCCTACGGGAAAACTACGCACACCATTGTAATCGGTCGAGTTTCTACTATCAGATGCAACAGGAAATTCTCGAGTTCGTCTATCCGTTCGCGAGATATGGGAGTTTGAAGTTAAGGAATGGTTGAGAAACCATAAAAATTTTTGCAAGTCTGATACTCGAAACCAATTACTACTGTGGTCTAGGGCAAAAACACACATACCATGGTAATCGGGCGAGTTTCTGCTTTCAGATGCAACAGGCATTTCTCGAGTTCGTCAATCCGTTCGCGAGGTATGGGAGTTCGAAGTTAAGGAATGGTTGAGGAACCATCAAAATTTTCGCAATTCTGATGCTAGAAACGAAAAACTGGAATGGCCTAGGGGAAAAGTACACATACCATAGTAATCGGGCGAGTTTCTACTTTTAGACGCAACAGGAATTTCTCGAGTTCGTCAATCCGTTCGCGAGATATGGGAGTTTGAAGTTAAGGAATGGTTGAAAAACCATCAAAATTTTCCCAAGTGTGATACTCGAAACCAATAACTGGAATGGCCTACGGGAAAAGTACACACACCATTGTAATCGGGCGAGTTTCTTCTTTCAGATGCAACAGGCATTTCTCGAGTTCGTCAATCCGTTCGCGAGGTATGGGAGTTCGAAGTTAAGGAATGGTTGAGGAACCATCAAAATTTTCGCAAGTCTGATACTCGAAACCAATAACTACAAAGGCCTAGGGGAAAAATACATATACCTTTGTAATCGGGCGAGTTTCTACTTTCAGATGCAACAGGAATTTCTCGAGTTCGTCAATCCGTTCGCGAGATATGGGAGTTTGAAGTTAAGGAATGGTTGAGGAACCATCAAAATTTTCGCAAGTCTGATACTCGAAACCAATAACTACAAAGGCCTAGGGGAAAAATACATATACCTTTGTAATCGGGCGAGTTTCTACTTTCAGATGCAACAGGAATTTCTCGAGTTCGTCTATCCGTTCGCGAGATATGGGAGTTTGAAGTTAAGTAATGGTTGAGAAACCATCAAAATTTTCGCAATTCTGATGCTAGAAACGAAAAACTGGAATGGCCTAGGGGAAAAGTACACATACCATAGTAATCGGGCGAGTTTCTACTTCCAGACGCAACAGGAATTTCTCGAGTTCGTCAATCCGTTCGCGAGATATGGGAGTTTGAAGTTAAGGAATGGTTGAAAAACCATCAAAATTTTCGCAAGTGTGATACTCAAAACCAATAACTGGAATGGCCTACGGGAAAAGTACACACACCATTGTAATCGGGCGAGTTTCTTCTTTCAGATGCAACAGGCATTTCTCGAGTTCGTCAATCCGTTCGCGAGGTATGGGAGTTCGAAGTTAAGGAATGGTTGAGGAACCATCAAAATTTTCGGAAGTCTGATACTCGAAACCAATAACTACAAAGGCCTAGGGGAAAAATACATATACCTTTGTAATCGGGCGAGTTTCTACTTTCAGATGCAACAGGAATTTCTCGAGTTCGTCAATCCGTTCGCGAGATATGGGTGTTTGAAGTTAAGGAATGTTTGAGAAACCATCAAAATTTTCGCTGGTCTGATACGCGACACCAATAACTGGAATGGCCTAGGCGAAAAGTACACACACCATTGGAATCGGGCGAGTTTCTAGTTTCAGATGCAACAGGAATTTCTCAATTTCCTCAGTCCGTTCGCGAGATATAGTAGTTTGAAGTGAAGGAATGGTTGAGAAACCATCATAGTTTCGCAAGTCTGATACTCGAAACCAATAACTACAATGGCCTAGGGGAAAAATACATATACCGTTGTAATCGGGAGTGTTTCTACTTTCAGATGCAACAGAAATTTTTCGGATTCGTCAATCCGTCCGCGAAGTATGGGAGTTTGGAATTAAGAGATGGTACAGAAACCATCAAAATTTTCGCAATTATGATGCTAGAAACGAATAACTGGAATGGCCTAGGGTAAAGTGCACATACCATTGTAATCGGGCGAGTTTCTACTTTCAGGCGCAACAGGAATTTCTCTAGTTCGTCAATCCGTTCGCGAGATATGGGAGTTTGAAGTTAAGGAATGGTTGGGGAACCATCGAAATTTTCGCAAGTCTGATACTCGAAACCAATAACTGGAATGGCCTACGGGAAAACTACGCACACCATTGTAATCGGTCGAGTTTCTACTATCAGATGCAACAGGAAATTCTCGAGTTCGTCTATCCGTTCGCGAGATATGGGAGTTTGAAGTTAAGGAATGGTTGAGAAACCATAAAAATTTTTGCAAGTCTGATACTCGAAACCAATTACTACTGTGGTCTAGGGCAAAAACACACATACCATGGTAATCGGGCGAGTTTCTGCTTTCAGATGCAACAGGCATTTCTCGAGTTCGTCAATCCGTTCGCGAGGTATGGGAGTTCGAAGTTAAGGAATGGTTGAGGAACCATCAAAATTTTCGCAATTCTGATGCTAGAAACGAAAAACTGGAATGGCCTAGGGGAAAAGTACACATACCATAGTAATCGGGCGAGTTTCTACTTTTAGACGCAACAGGAATTTCTCGAGTTCGTCAATCCGTTCGCGAGATATGGGAGTTTGAAGTTAAGGAATGGTTGAAAAACCATCAAAATTTTCGCAAGTGTGATACTCGAAACCAATAACTGGAATGGCCTACGGGAAAAGTACACACACCATTGTAATCGGGCGAGTTTCTTCTTTCAGATGCAACAGGCATTTCTCGAGTTCGTCAATCCGTTCGCGAGGTATGGGAGTTCGAAGTTAAGGAATGGTTGAGGAACCATCAAAATTTTCGCAAGTCTGATACTCGAAACCAATAACTACAAAGGCCTAGGGGAAAAATACATATACCTTTGTAATCGGGCGAGTTTCTACTTTCAGATGCAACAGGAATTTCTCGAGTTCGTCAATCCGTTCGCGAGATATGGGAGTTTGAAGTTAAGGAATGGTTGAGGAACCATCAAAATTTTCGCAAGTCTGATACTCGAAACCAATAACTACAAAGGCCTAGGGGAAAAATACATATACCTTTGTAATCGGGCGAGTTTCTACTTTCAGATGCAACAGGAATTTCTCGAGTTCGTCTATCCGTTCGCGAGATATGGGAGTTTGAAGTTAAGTAATGGTTGAGAAACCATCAAAATTTTCGCAATTCTGATGCTAGAAACGAAAAACTGGAATGGCCTAGGGGAAAAGTACACATACCATAGTAATCGGGCGAGTTTCTACTTCCAGACGCAACAGGAATTTCTCGAGTTCGTCAATCCGTTCGCGAGATATGGGAGTTTGAAGTTAAGGAATGGTTGAAAAACCATCAAAATTTTCGCAAGTGTGATACTCAAAACCAATAACTGGAATGGCCTACGGGAAAAGTACACACACCATTGTAATCGGGCGAGTTTCTTCTTTCAGATGCAATAGGCATTTCTCGAGTTCGTCAATCCGTTCGCGAGGTATGGGAGTTCGAAGTTAAGGAATGGTTGAGGAACCATCAAAATTTTCGGAAGTCTGATACTCGAAACCAATAACTACAAAGGCCTAGGGGAAAAATACATATACCTTTGTAATCGGGCGAGTTTCTACTTTCAGATGCAACAGGAATTTCTCGAGTTCGTCAATCCGTTCGCGAGATATGGGTGTTTGAAGTTAAGGAATGTTTGAGAAACCATCAAAATTTTCGCTGGTCTGATACGCGACACCAATAACTGGAATGGCCTAGGCGAAAAGTACACACACCATTGGAATCGGGCGAGTTTCTAGTTTCAGATGCAACAGGAATTTCTCAATTTCCTCAGTCCGTTCGCGAGATATAGTAGTTTGAAGTGAAGGAATGGTTGAGAAACCATCATAGTTTCGCAAGTCTGATACTCGAAACCAATAACTACAATGGCCTAGGGGAAAAATACATATACCGTTGTAATCGGGAGTGTTTCTACTTTCAGATGCAACAGAAATTTTTCGGATTCGTCAATCCGTCCGCGAAGTATGGGAGTTTGGAATTAAGAGATGGTACAGAAACCATCAAAATTTTCGCAATTATGATGCTAGAAACGAATAACTGGAATGGCCTAGGGTAAAGTGCACATACCATTGTAATCGGGCGAGTTTCTACTTTCAGGCGCAACAGGAATTTCTCTAGTTCGTCAATCCGTTCGCGAGATATGGGAGTTTGAAGTTAAGGAATGGTTGAGGAACCATCAAAGTTTTCGCAAGTCTGATACTCGAAACCAATAACTGGAATGGCCTACGGGAAAACTACACACACCATTGTAATCGGTCGAGTTTCTACTATCAGATGCAACAGGAAATTCTCGAGTTCGTCTATCCGTTCGCGAGATATGGGAGTTTGAAGTTAAGTAATGGTTGAGAAACCATAAAAATTTTTGCAAGTCTGATACTCGAAACCAATTACTACTGTGGTCTAGGGCAAAAACACACATACCATGGTAATCGGGCGAGTTTCTGCTTTCAGATGCAACAGGCATTTCTCGAGTTCGTCAATCCGTTCGCGAGGTATGGGAGTTCGAAGTTAAGGAATGGTTGAGGAACCATCAAAATTTTCGCAATTCTGATGCTAGAAACGAAAAACTGGAATGGCCTAGGGGAAAAGTACACATACCATAGTAATCGGGCGAGTTTCTACTTTTAGACGCAACAGGAATTTCTCGAGTTCGTCAATCCGTTCGCGAGATATGGGAGTTTGAAGTTAAGGAATGGTTGAAAAACCATCAAAATTTTCGCAAGTGTGATACTCGAAACCAATAACTGGAATGGCCTACGGGAAAAGTACACACACCATTGTAATCGGGCGAGTTTCTTCTTTCAGATGCAACAGGCATTTCTCGAGTTCGTCAATCCGTTCGCGAGGTATGGGAGTTCGAAGTTAAGGAATGGTTGAGGAACCATCAAAATTTTCGCAAGTCTGATACTCGAAACCAATAACTACAAAGGCCTAGGGGAAAAATACATATACCTTTGTAATCGGGCGAGTTTCTACTTTCAGATGCAACAGGAATTTCTCGAGTTCGTCAATCCGTTCGCGAGATATGGGAGTTTGAAGTTAAGGAATGGTTGAGGAACCATCAAAATTTTCGCAAGTCTGATACTCGAAACCAATAACTACAAAGGCCTAGGGGAAAAATACATATACCTTTGTAATCGGGCGAGTTTCTACTTTCAGATGCAACAGGAATTTCTCGAGTTCGTCTATCCGTTCGCGAGATATGGGAGTTTGAAGTTAAGTAATGGTTGAGAAACCATCAAAATTTTCGCAATTCTGATGCTAGAAACGAAAAACTGGAATGGCCTAGGGGAAAAGTACACATACCATAGTAATCGGGCGAGTTTCTACTTCCAGACGCAACAGGAATTTCTCGAGTTCGTCAATCCGTTCGCGAGATATGGGAGTTTGAAGTTAAGGAATGGTTGAAAAACCATCAAAATTTTCGCAAGTGTGATACTCAAAACCAATAACTGGAATGGCCTACGGGAAAAGTACACACACCATTGTAATCGGGCGAGTTTCTTCTTTCAGATGCAATAGGCATTTCTCGAGTTCGTCAATCCGTTCGCGAGGTATGGGAGTTCGAAGTTAAGGAATGGTTGAGGAACCATCAAAATTTTCGGAAGTCTGATACTCGAAACCAATAACTACAAAGGCCTAGGGGAAAAATACATATACCTTTGTAATCGGGCGAGTTTCTACTTTCAGATGCAACAGGAATTTCTCGAGTTCGTCAATCCGTTCGCGAGATATGGGTGTTTGAAGTTAAGGAATGTTTGAGAAACCATCAAAATTTTCGCTGGTCTGATACGCGACACCAATAACTGGAATGGCCTAGGCGAAAAGTACACACACCATTGGAATCGGGCGAGTTTCTAGTTTCAGATGCAACAGGAATTTCTCAATTTCCTCAGTCCGTTCGCGAGATATAGTAGTTTGAAGTGAAGGAATGGTTGAGAAACCATCATAGTTTCGCAAGTCTGATACTCGAAACCAATAACTACAATGGCCTAGGGGAAAAATACATATACCGTTGTAATCGGGAGTGTTTCTACTTTCAGATGCAACAGAAATTTTTCGGATTCGTCAATCCGTCCGCGAAGTATGGGAGTTTGGAATTAAGAGATGGTACAGAAACCATCAAAATTTTCGCAATTATGATGCTAGAAACGAATAACTGGAATGGCCTAGGGTAAAGTGCACATACCATTGTAATCGGGCGAGTTTCTACTTTCAGGCGCAACAGGAATTTCTCTAGTTCGTCAATCCGTTCGCGAGATATGGGAGTTTGAAGTTAAGGAATGGTTGAGGAACCATCAAAGTTTTCGCAAGTCTGATACTCGAAACCAATAACTGGAATGGCCTACGGGAAAACTACACACACCATTGTAATCGGTCGAGTTTCTACTATCAGATGCAACAGGAAATTCTCGAGTTCGTCTATCCGTTCGCGAGATATGGGAGTTTGAAGTTAAGGAATGGTTGAGAAACCATAAAAATTTTTGCAAGTCTGATACTCGAAACCAATTACTACTGTGGTCTAGGGCAAAAACACACATACCATGGTAATCGGGCGAGTTTCTGCTTTCAGATGCAACAGGCATTTCTCGAGTTCGTCAATCCGTTCGCGAGGTATGGGAGTTCGAAGTTAAGGAATGGTTGAGGAACCATCAAAATTTTCGCAATTCTGATGCTAGAAACGAAAAACTGGAATGGCCTAGGGGAAAAGTACACATACCATAGTAATCGGGCGAGTTTCTACTTTCAGACGCAACAGGAATTTCTCGAGTTCGTCAATCCGTTCGCGAGATATGGGAGTTTGAAGTTAAGGAATGGTTGAAAAACCATCAAAATTTTCGCAAGTGTGATACTCGAAACCAATAACTGGAATGGCCTACGGGAAAAGTACACACACCATTGTAATCGGGCGAGTTTCTTCTTTCAGATGCAACAGGCATTTCTCGAGTTCGTCAATCCGTTCGCGAGGTATGGGAGTTCGAAGTTAAGGAATGGTTGAGGAACCATCAAAATTTTCGCAAGTCTGATACTCGAAACCAATAACTACAAAGGCCTAGGGGAAAAATACATATACCTTTGTAATCGGGCGAGTTTCTACTTTCAGATGCAACAGGAATTTCTCGAGTTCGTCAATCCGTTCGCGAGATATGGGAGTTTGAAGTTAAGGAATGGTTGAGGAACCATCAAAATTTTCGCAAGTCTGATACTCGAAACCAATAACTACAAAGGCCTAGGGGAAAAATACATATACCTTTGTAATCGGGCGAGTTTCTACTTTCAGATGCAACAGGAATTTCTCGAGTTCGTCTATCCGTTCGCGAGATATGGGAGTTTGAAGTTAAGGAATGGTTGAGAAACCATAAAAATTTTTGCAAGTCTGATACTCGAAACCAATTACTACTGTGGTCTAGGGCAAAAACACACATACCATGGTAATCGGGCGAGTTTCTGCTTTCAGATGCAACAGGCATTTCTCGAGTTCGTCAATCCGTTCGCGAGGTATGGGAGTTCGAAGTTAAGGAATGGTTGAGGAACCATCAAAATTTTCGCAATTCTGATGCTAGAAACGAAAAACTGGAATGGCCTAGGGGAAAAGTACACATACCATAGTAATCGGGCGAGTTTCTACTTTCAGACGCAACAGGAATTTCTCGAGTTCGTCAATCCGTTCGCGAGATATGGGAGTTTGAAGTTAAGGAATGGTTGAAAAACCATCAAAATTTTCGCAAGTGTGATACTCGAAACCAATAACTAGAATGGCCTACGGGAAAAGTACACACACCATTGTAATCGGGCGAGTTTCTTCTTTCAGATGCAACAGGCATTTCTCGAGTTCGTCAATCCGTTCGCGAGGTATGGGAGTTCGAAGTTAAGGAATGGTTGAGGAACCATCAAAATTTTCGCAAGTCTGATACTCGAAACTAATAACTACAAAGGCCTAGGGGAAAAATACATATACCTTTGTAATCGGGCGAGTTTCTACTTTCAGATGCAACAGGAATTTCTCGAGTTCGTCAATCCGTTCACGAGATATGGGAGTTTGAAGTTAAGGAATGGTTGAGGAACCATCAAAATTTTCGCAAGTCTGATACTCGAAACCAATAACTACAAAGGCCTAGGGGAAAAATACATATACCTTTGTAATCGGGCGAGTTTCTACTTTCAGATGCAACAGGAATTTCTCGAGTTCGTCTATCCGTTCGCGAGATATGGGAGTTTGAAGTTAAGTAATGGTTGAGAAACCATCAAAATTTTCGCAATTCTGATGCTAGAAACGAAAAACTGGAATGGCCTAGGGGAAAAGTACACATACCATAGTAATCGGGCGAGTTTCTACTTCCAGACGCAACAGGAATTTCTCGAGTTCGTCAATCCGTTCGCGAGATATGGGAGTTTGAAGTTAAGGAATGGTTGAAAAACCATCAAAATTTTCGCAAGTGTGATACTCAAAACCAATAACTGGAATGGCCTACGGGAAAAGTACACACACCATTGTAATCGGGCGAGTTTCTTCTTTCAGATGCAACAGGCATTTCTCGAGTTCGTCAATCCGTTCGCGAGGTATGGGAGTTCGAAGTTAAGGAATGGTTGAGGAACCATCAAAATTTTCGGAAGTCTGATACTCGAAACCAATAACTACAAAGGCCTAGGGGAAAAATACATATACCTTTGTAATCGGGCGAGTTTCTGCTTTCAGATGCAACAGGAATTTGTCGAGTTCGTCAATCTTTTCGCGAGATATGGGAGTTTGAAGTTAAGGAATGGTTGAGGAACCATCAAAATTTTCGCAAGTCTGATACTCTAAACCAATAACTACAAAGGCCTAGGGGGAAAATACACATACCTCTGTAATGGGGCGAGTTTCTACTTTCAGATGCAACAGAAATTTTTCGAGTTCGTCAATCCGTTCGAGAGATATGGGAGTTTGAAATTAAGGAATGGTTGAGAAACCATCAAAATTTTCGCAAGTCTGATACTCGAAACCAATATACTACAAAGGCCTAGGGGAAAAATACACATACCTTTGTAATCGGGCGAGTTTCTACTTTCAGATGCAACAGGAACTTCTCGAGTTCGCCAATCCGTTCGCGAGGTATGGGAGTTTGAAGTTAAGGAATGGTTGAGAAACCATAAAAATTTTTGCAAGTCTGATACTCGAAACCAATAACTACTGTGGCCTAGGGCAAAAATACACATACCATGGTAATCGGGCGAGTTTCTGCTTTCAGATGCAACAGGAATTTCTCGAGTTCGTCAATCCTTTCGCGAAATATGGGAGTTTGAAGTTAAGGAATGGTTGAGGAACCATAAAAATTTTCCCCAGTCTGATACTCGAAACCAATAACTACAAAGGCCTAGGGGAAAAATACACATACCTTTGTAATCGGGCGAGTTTCTACTTTCAGATGCAACAGGAATTTCTCGAGTTCGTCAATCCGTTCGCGAGATATGGGTGTTTGAAGTTAAGGAATGGTTGAGGAACCATCAAAATTTTCGCTGGTCTGATACGCGACACCAATAACTGGAATGGCCAAGGGGAAAAGTACACAGGCCGTTGTAATCGGGCGAGTTTCCACTTTCAGATGCAACAGGAATTTCTCGAGTTCGTCATTCCGTTCGCGAGATATGGGTGTTTGAAGTTAAGGAATGGTTGAGAAACCATCAAAGTTATCGCTGGTCTGATACTCGAAATCAATAACTGGAATGGCCTATGGGAAAAGTACACACACCATTGTAATTGGGCGAGTTTCTACTTTCAGATGCAACAGGAATTTCGCGAGTTCGCCAATCCGTTCGCGAGGTATCGGAGTTTGAAATTAAGGAATGGTTGAGAAACCATCAGAATTTTCGCAAGTCTGATACTCGATACCAATAACTACAAAGGCCTAGGGGAAAAATACACATACCCTTGTAATCGGGCGAGTTTCTACTTAAAGATGCAACAGGAATTTCTCTAGTTCGTCAATCCGTTCGCGAGATATGGGAGTTTGAAGTTAAGGAATGGTTGAGAAACCATCAAAATTTTCGCAAGTCTGATACTCGAAACCAATAACTGGAATGGCCTAGGGGAAAAGTACACACACCATTGTAATCGGTCGAGTTTCTACTATCAGATGCAACAGGAATTTCTCGAGTTCGTCTATCCGTTCGCGAGATATGGGAGTTTGAAGTTAAGGAATGGTTGAGAAACCATAAAAATTTTTGCAAGTCTGATACTCGAAACCAATTACTACTGTGGTCTAGGGCAAAAACACACATACCATGGTAATCGGGCGAGTTTCTGCTTTCAGATGCAACAGGAATTTCTCGAGTTCGTCAATCCTTTCGCGAGATATGGGAGTTTGAAGTTAAGGAATGGTTGAGGAACCATAAAAATTTTCGCAAGTCTGATACTCGAAACCAATAACTACAAAGGCCTAGGGAAAAAATACACATACCTTTGTAATCGGGCGAGTTTCTACTTTCAGATGCAACAGGCATTTCTCGAGTTCGTCTATACGTTCGCGAGATATGGGAGTTTGAAGTTAAGTAATGGTTGAGAAACCATCAAAATTTTCGCAATTCTGATGCTAGAAACGAAAAACTGGAATGGCCTAGGGGAAAAGTACACATACCATAGTAATCGGGCGAGTTTCTACTTCCAGACGCAACAGGAATTTCTCGAGTTCGTCAATCCGTTCGCGAGATATGGGAGTTTGAAGTTAAGGAATGGTTGAAAAACCATCAAAATTTTCGCAAGTGTGATACTCAAAACCAATAACTGGAATGGCCTACGGGAAAAGTTCACACACCATTGTAATCGGGCGAGTTTCTTCTTTCAGATGCAACAGGCATTTCTCGAGTTCGTCAATCCGTTCGCGAGGTATGGGAGTTCGAAGTTAAGGAATGGTTGAGGAACCATCAAAATTTTCGGAAGTCTGATACTCGAAACCAATAACTACAAAGGCCTAGGGGAAAAATACATATACCTTTGTAATCGGGCGAGTTTCTACTTTCAGATGCAACAGGAATTTCTCGAGTTCGTCAATCCGTTCGCGAGATATGGGAGTTTGAAGTTAAGGAATGGTTGAGAAACCCTCAAAATTTTCGCAAGTCTGATACACGAAACCAATAACTACAAAGGCCTAGGGGAAAAACACACATATCTTTGTAATCGGGCGAGTTTCCAGTTTCAGAAGCAGCAGGAATTTCTCGAGTTCGTCATCCCGTTCGCGAGATATGGGAGTTCGAAGTTAAGGAATTGTTGAGAAACCATCGAAATTTTCGCAATTCTGATGCTAGAAACGAATAACTGGAATGGCCTAGGGGAAAAGTACACACACCATTCTAATCGGGCGAGTCTCTACTTTCAGATGCAACAGGAATTTCTCGAGTTCGTCAATCCGTTCGCGAGATATGGGAGTTTGAAGTCAAGGAACGGTTGAGAAACCATCGAAATTTTCGCAATTCAGATGCTAGAAACGAATAACTGGAATGGCCTAGGGGAAAAATACACATACCTTTGTAATCGGGAGGATTTCCACTCTCAGATGCAACAGGAATTTCTCGAGTTCGTCAATCCGTTCGCGAGATATGGGAGTTTGAAGTTAACGAATGTTTGAGAAACCATCAAAATTTTCGCCAGTCTGATACTCGAAACCAATAACTACAAAGGCCTAGGGGAAAAATGCACATACCTTTGTAATCTGGCGAGTTTCCACTTTCAGATGCAACAGGAATTTCTCGATTGCGTCATTCCGTTCGCGAGATATGGGAGTTTGAAGTTAAGGAATGGTTGAGAAACCATCAAAATTTTCGCAATTCTGATACTCGAAACAAATAACTGGAATGGCCTAGGGGAAAAGTACACACACCATTGTAATCGTGCGAGTTTCTGCTTTCAGATGCAACAGGAATTTTTCGAGTTCGTCAAACCGTTCGCGGGATATGGGAGTTTGAAGTTAAGGAATGGTTGAGAAACCATCAACATTTTCGCAAGTCTGATACTCGAAACCAATAACTGGAATGGCCTAGGGGAAAAGTACACACACCTTTCTAATCGGGCGAGTCTCTACTTTCAGATGCAACAGGAATTTCTCGAGTTCGTCAATCCGTTCGCGGGATATGGGAGTTTGAAGTTAAGGAATGGTTGAGAAACCATCAACATTTTCGCAAGTCTGATACTCGAAACCAATAACTGGAATGGCCAAGGGGAAAAGTACACAAACCATTGTAATCGGGCATGTTTCTACTATCAGATGCAACAGGAATTGCTCGAGTTCGTCAATCCGTTCGCGAGATATGGGAGTTTGAAGTTAAGGAATGGTTGAGAAACCCTCAAAATTTTCGCAAGTCTGATACACGAAACCAATAACTACAAAGGCCTAGGGGAAAAACACACATATCTTTGTAATCGGGCGAGTTTCCAGTTTCAGAAGCAGCAGGAATTTCTCGAGTTCGTCATCCCGTTCGCGAGATATGGGAGTTCGAAGTTAAGGAATTGTTGAGAAACCATCGAAATTTTCGCAATTCTGATGCTAGAAACGAATAACTGGAATGGCCTAGGGGAAAAGTACACACACCATTCTAATCGGGCGAGTCTCTACTTTCAGATGCAACAGGAATTTCTCGAGTTCGTCAATCCGTTCGCGAGATATGGGAGTTTGAAGTCAAGGAACGGTTGAGAAACCATCGAAATTTTCGCAATTCAGATGCTAGAAACGAATAACTGGAATGGCCTAGGGTAAAAGTACACACACCATTCTAATCGGGCGAGTCTCTACTTTCAGATGCAACAGGAATTTCTCGAGTTCGTCAATCCGTTCGCGGAATATGGGAGTTTGAAGTTAAGGAATGCTTGAGAAACCATCAAAATTTTCGCCAGCCTGATACTCGAAACCAATAGCTACAAAGGCCTAGGGAAAAAATGCACATACCTTTGAAATCGGGCGAGTTTCCACTTTCAGATGCAACAGGAATTTCTCGAGTGCGTCATTCCGTTCGCGAGATATGGGAGTTTGAAATTAAGGAATGGTTGAGAAACCATCAAAATTTTCGCAAGTCTGATACACGAAACCAATAACTACAAAGGCCTGGGGGAAAAACACACATATCTTTGTAATCGGGCGAGTTTCTACTTTCAGATGCAACAGGAATTTCTCGTGTTCGTCAATCCGTTCGCGAGATATGGGAGTTTGAACTTAAGGAATGCTTGAGGAGCCATCAAAATTTTCGCAACTCTGATGCTAGAAACGTATAACTGAAATGGCCTAGGGGAAAAGTACACACACCATTGTAATCGGGCGAGTTTCTACTTTCAGATGCAACAGGAATTTCTCGAGTTCGTCAATCCGTTCGCGAGATATGGGAGTTTGAAGTTAAGGAATGGTTGAGAAACCATCAACAATTTCGCAAGTCTGATACTCGAAACCAATAACTGGAATGGCCTAGGAGAAAAGTACACACACCATTGTAATCGCGCATGTTTCTACTTTCAGATGCAACAGGAATTTCTCGAGTTCGTCAATCCGTTCTCGAGATATGGGAGTTTGAAATTAAGGAATGCTTGAGAAACCATCAAAATTTTCGCCAGCCTGATACTCGAAACCAATAGCTACAAAGGCCTAGGGGAAAAATGCACATACCTTTGAAATCGGGCGAGTTTCTACTTTCAGATGCAACAGGAATTTCTGGAGTTCGTCAATCCGTTCGCGAGATATGGGAGTTTGAAGTTAACGAATGTTTGAGAAACCATCAAAATTTTCGCAAGTCTGATACACGAAACCAATAACTACAAAGGCCTGGGGGAAAAACACACATATCTTAGTAATCGGGCGAGTTTCTACTTTCAGATGCAACAGGAATTTCTCGAGTTCGTCAATGCGTTCGCGAGAAATGGGAGTTTGAAGTTAAGGAATGGTTGAGAAACTATCAAAATTTTCGCAAGTCTGATACTGGAAACCAATAACTACAATGGCCTAGGGGGAAAATAGAGACACCATTCTAATCGGGCGAGTTTCTACTTTCAGATGCAACAGGAATTTCTGGAGTTCGTCAATCCGTTCGCGAGATATGGGAGTTTGAAGTTAACGAATGTTTGAGAAACCATCAAAATTTTCGCAAGTCTGATACACGAAACCAATAACTACAAAGGCCTGGGTGAAAAACACACATATCTTTGTAATCGGGCGAGTTTCTACTTTCAGATGCAACAGGAATTTCTCGAGTTCGTCAATCCGTTCGCGAGATATGGGAGTTTGAACTTAAGGAATGCTTGAGAAACCATCAAAATTTTCGCAACTCTGATGCTAGAAACGAATAACTGAAATTGCCTAGGGGAAAAGTACACACACCATTGTAATCGGGCGAGTTTCTACTTTCAGATGCAACAGGAACTTCTCGATTTCGACAATCCGTTCGCGAGAAATGGGAGTTTGAAGTTAAGGAATGGTTGAGAAACTATCAAAATTTTCGCAAGTCTGATACTCGAAACCAATAACTACAATGGCCTAGGGGGAAAATACACATACCTTTGTAATCGGGCGAGTTTCCACTTCCAGATGCAACAGGAATTTCTCGAGATCGTCAATCCGTTCGCGAGATATGGGAGTTTGAAGTTAAGGAATGGTTGAGAAACCATCGAAATTTTCGCGATTCTGATACGAGAAATCTATAACTGGAGTGACCTAGAGTAAAAGTACACACACCATTGTAATCGTGCGAGTTTCTGCTTTCAGATGCAACAGGAATTTCTCGAGTTCGTCAATCCATTCTCGAGATATGGGAGTTTGAAATTAAGGAATGCTTGAGAAACCATCAAAATTTTCGCCAGCCTGATAGTCGAAACCAATAGCTACAAAGGCCTAGGGGAAAAATGCACATACCTTTGAAATCGGGCGAGTTTCCACTTGCAAATGCAACAGGAATTTCTCGAGTGCGTCATTCCGTTCGCGAGATATGGGAGTTTGAAATTAAGGAATGGTTGAGAAACCATCAAAATTTTCGCAAGTCTGATACGCGAAACCAATAACTTCCAAGGCCTAGGGGAAAAATACACATACCTTTGTAATCGGGAGGATTTCCACTCTCAGATGCAACAGGAATTTCTCGAGTTCGTCAATCCGTTCGCGAGATATGGGAGTTTGAATTTAAGGAATGGTTGAGAAACCATCAACATTTTCGCAAGTCTGATACTCGAAACCAATAACTGGAATGGCCTAGGAGAAAAGTACACACACCATTGTAATCGCGCATGCTTCTACTTTCAGATGCAACAGGAATTTCTCGAGTTCGTCAATGCGTTCGCGAGAAATGGGAGTTTGAAGTTAAGGAATGGTTGAGAAACTATCAGAATTTTCGCAAGTCTGATACTCGAAACCAATAACTACAATGGCCTAGGGGGAAAATACAGACACCATTCTAATCGGGCGAGTTTCTACTTTCAGATGCAACACGAATTTCTGGAGTTCGTCAACCCGTTCGCGAGATATGGGAGTTTGAAGTTAAGGAATGGTTGAGAAACTATCAAAATTTTCGCAAATCTGATACACGAAACCAATAACTACAAAGGCCTAGGGGAAAAACACACATATCTTTGTAATCGGGCGAGTTTCCAGTTTCAGATGCAACAGGAATTTCTCGAGTTCGTCATCCCGTTCGCGAGATATGGGAGTTCGAAGTTAAGGAATGGTTGAGAAACCATGAAAATTTTCGCAATTTTGATGCTAGAAACCAATAACTACAATGGCCTAGGGGAAAATACACATACCGTTGTAATCGGGCGAGTTTCTGCTTTCACATGCAACAGGAATTTCTCGAGTTCGTCAATCCGTTCGCGAGATATGGGAGCTTGAAGTGAAGGAATGCTTGAGAAACCATCAAAATTTTCGCAAGTCTGATACTCGAAACCAATAACTACAAAGGCCTAGGGGAAAAATACACATACCTTTGTAATCTGGCGGGTTTCCACTCTCAGATGCAACAGGAACTTCTCGAGTTCGTCAATCCGTTCGCGAGATATGGGAGTTTGAACTTAAGGAATGCTTGAGAAACCATCAAAATTTTCGTAATTCTGATGCTAGAAACGAATAACTGGAATAGCCTAGGGGAAAAGTACACAAAGCATGGTAATCGTGCGAGTTTCTGCTTTCAGATGCAACAGGAATTTCTCGAGTTCATCAATCCGTTCGCGAGATATGGGAGTTTGAAGTTAAGGAATGGTTGAGAAACTATCAGAATTTTCGCAAGTCTGATACTCGAAACCAATAACTACAATGGCCTAGGGGGAAAATACAGACACCATTCTAATCGGGCGAGTTTCTACTTTCAGATGCAACAGGAATTTCTGGAGTTCGTCAATCCGTTCGCGAGATATGGGAGTTTGAAGTTAAGGAATGGTTGAGAAACTATCAAAATTTTCGCAAATCTGATACACGAAACCAATAACTACAAAGGCCTAGGGGAAAAACACACATATCTTTGTAAACGGGCGAGTTTCCAGTTTCAGATGCAACAGGAATTTCTCGAGTTCGTCATCCCGTTCGCGAGATATGGGAGTTCGAAGTTAAGGAATGGTTGAGAAACCATGAAAATTTTCGCAATTTTGATGCTAGAAACCAATAACTACAATGGCCTAGGGGAAAATACACATACCGTTGTAATCGGGCGAGTTTCTGCTTTCAGATGCAACAGGAATTTCTCGAGTTCGTCAATCCGTTCGCGAGATATGGGAGTTTGAAGTTAAGGAATGGTTGAGAAACCATCAAAATTTTCGCAAGTCTGATACTCGAAACCAATAACTACAAAGGCCGAGGGGAAAATGCACATACCTTTGTAATCGGGAGGATTTCCACTCTCAGATGCAACAGGAATTTCTCGAGTTCGTCAATCCGTTCGCGAGATATGGGAGTTTGAAGTTAAGGAATGGTTGAGAAACCATCAACATTTTCGCAAGTCTGATACTCGAAACCAATAACTGGAATGGCCTAGGAGAAAAGTAAACACTCCATTGTAATCGCGCATGTTTCTACTTTCAGATGCAACAGGAATTTCTCGAGATCGTCAATCCGTTCTCGAGATATGGGAGTTTGAAATTAAGGAATGCTTGAGAAACCATCAAAATTTTCGCCAGCCTGATACTCGAAACCAATAGCTACAAAGGCCTAGGGGAAAAATGCACATACCTTTGAAATCGGGCGAGTTTCTACTTTCAGATGCAACAGGAATTTCTGGAGTTCGTCAATCCGTTCGCGAGATATGGGAGTTTGAAGTTAACGAATGTTTGAGAAACCATCAAAATTTTCGCAAGTCTGATACACGAAACCAATAACTACAAAGGCCTGGGGGAAAAACACACATACCTTTGAAATCGGGCGAGTTTCTACTTTCAGATGCAACAGGAATTTCTCGAGTTCGTCAATCCGTTCGCGAGATATGGGAGTTTGAAGTTAACGAATGTTTGAGAAACCATCAAAATTTTCGCAACTCTGATACTCGAAACCAATAACTACAATGGCCTAGGGGGAAAATACACATACCTTTGTAATCGGGCGAGTTTCCACTTTCAGATGCAACAGGAATTTCTCGAGTTCGTCAATCCGTTCGCGAGATATGGGAGTTTGAAGTTAAGGAATGGTTGAGAAACCATCGAAATTTTCGCGATTCTGATACGAGAAATCTATAACTGGAGTGACCTAGAGTAAAAGTACACACACCATTGTAATCGTGCGAGTTTCTGCTTTCAGATGCAACAGGAATTTCTCGAGTTCGTCAATCCGTTCTCGAGATATGGGAGTTTGAAATTAAGGAATGCTTGAGAAACCATCAAAATTTTCGCAAGCCTGATACTCGAAACCAATAGCTACAAAGGCCTAGTGGAAAAATGCACATACCTTTGAAATCGGGCGAGTTTCCACTTTCAGATGCAACAGGAATTTCTCGAGTGCGTCATTCCGTTCGCGAGATATGGGAGTTTGAAGTTAACGAATGTTTGAGAAACCATCAAAATTTTCGCAAGTCTGATACACGAAACCAATAACTACAAAGGCCTGGGGGAAAAACACACATATCTTTGTAATCGGGCGAGTTTCTACTTTCAGATGCAACAGGAATTTCTCGAGTTCGTCAATCCGTTCGCGAGATATGGGAGTTTGAACTTAAGGAATGCTTGAGAAACCATCAAAATTTTCGCAACTCTGATGCTAGAAACGAATAACTGAAATTGCCTAGGGGAAAAGTACACACACCATTGTAATCGGGCGAGTTTCTACTTTCAGATGCAACAGGAACTTCTCGATTTCGACAATCCGTTCGCGAGAAATGGGAGTTTGAAGTTAAGGAATGGTTGAGAAACTGTCAAAATTTTCGCAAGTCTGATACTCGAAACCAATAACTACAATGGCCTAGGGGGAAAATACACATACCTTTGTAATCGGGCGAGTTTCCACTTCCAGATGCAACAGGAATTTCTCGAGTTCGTCAATCCGTTCGCGAGATATGGGAGTTTGAAGTTAAGGAATGGTTGAGAAACCATCGAAATTTTCGCGATTCTGATACGAGAAATCTATAACTGGAGTGACCTAGAGTAAAAGTACACACACCATTGTAATCGTGCGAGTTTCTGCTTTCAGATGCAACAGGAATTTCTCGAGTGCGTCATTCCGTTCGCGAGATATGGGAGTTTGAAATTAAGGAATGGTTGAGAAACCATCAAAATTTTCGCAAGTCTGATACGCGAAACCAATAACTTCCAAGGCCTAGGGGAAAAATACACATACCTTTGTAATCGTGAGGATTTCCACTCTCAGATGCAACAGGAATTTCTCGAGTTCGTCAATCCGTTCGCGAGATATGGGAGTTTGAAGTTAAGGAATGGTTGAGAAACCATCAACATTTTCGCAAGTCTGATACTCGAAACCAATAACTGGAATGGCCTAGGAGAAAAGTACACACACCATTGTAATCGCGCATGCTTCTACTTTCAGATGCAACAGGAATTTCTCGAGTTCGTCAATGCGTTCGCGAGAAATGGGAGTTTGAAGTTAAGGAACGGTTGAGAAACTATCAGAATTTTCGCAAGTCTGATACTCGAAACCAATAACTACAATGGCCTAGGGAGAAAATACAGACACCATTCTAATCGGGCGAGTTTCTACTTTCAGATGCAACAGGAATTTCTGGAGTTCGTCAATCCGTTCGCGAGATATGGGAGTTTGAAGTTAACGAATGTTTGAGAAACCATCAAATTTTCGCAAGTCTGATACACGAAACCAATAACTACAAAGGCCTGGGGCAAAACACACATATCTTTGTAATCGGGCGAGTTTCTACTTTCAGATGCAACAGGAATTTCTCGAGTTCGTCAATCCGTTCGCGAGATATGGGAGTTTGAAGTTAAGGAATGGTTGAGAAACCATCGAAATTTTCGCGATTCTGATACGAGAAATCTATAACTGGAGTGACCTAGAGTAAAAGTACACACACCATTCTAATCGTGCGAGTTTCTACTTTCAGATGCAACAGGAATTTCTGGAGTTCGTCAATCCGTTCGCGAGATATGGGAGTTTGATGTTAAGGAATGGTTGAGAAACTATCAAAATTTTCGCAAATCTGATACACGAAACCAATAACTACAAAGGCCTAGGGGAAAAACACACATATCTTTGTAATCGGGCGAGTTTCCAGTTTCAGATGCAACAGGAATTTCTCGAGTTCGTCATCCCGTTCGCGAGATATGGGAGTTCGAAGTTAAGGAATGGTTGAGAAACCATGAAAATTTTCGCAATTTTGATGCTAGAAACCAATAACTACAATGGCCTAGGGGAAAATACACATACCGTTGTAATCGGGCGAGTTTCTGCTTTCACATGCAACAGGAATTTCTCGAGTTCGTCAATCCGTTCGCGAGATATGGGAGCTTGAAGTGAAGGAATGCTTGAGAAACCATCAAAATTTTCGCAAGTCTGATCCTCGAAACCAATAACTACAAAGGCCTAGGGGAAAAATACACATACCTATGTAATCTGGCGGGTTTCCACTCTCAGATGCAACAGGATCTTCTCGAGTTCGTCAATCCGTTCGCGAGATATGGGAGTTTGAACTTAAGGAATGCTTGAGAAACCATCAAAATTTTCGTAATTCTGATGCTAGAAACGAATAACTGGAATAGCCTAGGGGAAAAGTACACAAAGCATGGTAATCGTGTGAGTTTCTGCTTTCAGATGCAACAGGAATTTCTCGAGTTCATCAATCCGTTCGCGAGATATGGGAGTTTGAAGTTAAGGAATGGTTGAGAAACTATCGAAATTTTCGCAATTCTGATGCTAGAAACGAATAACTGGAAGGGCCTAGGGGAAAAGTACACACACAATTCTAGTCGGGCGAGTCTCTACTTTCAGATGCAACAGGAATTTCTCGAGTTCGTCATCCCGTTCGCGAGATATGGGAGTTCGAAGTTAAGGAATGGTTGAGAAACCATCCAAATTTTCGCAATTCTGATACTAGAAACCAATAACTACAATGGCCTAGGGGAAATACACATACCGTTGTAATCGGGCGAGTTTCTGCTTTCAGATGCAACAGGAATTTCTCGAGTTCGTCATTCCGTTCGCGAGACATGGGAGTTTGAAGTTAAGGAATGGTTGAGAAACCATCAAAATTTTCGCAATTCTGATACTCGAAACAAATAACTGGGATGGCCTAGGGGATAAGTACACATACCATTGTAATCGCGCATGTTTCTACTTTCAGATGCAACAGGAATTTCTCGAGTTCGTCACTGCGTTCGCGAGAAATGGGAGTTTGAAGTTAAGGAATGGTTGAGAAACTATCAAAATTTTCGCAAGTCTGATACTCGAAACCAATAACTACAAAGGCCTAGGGGAAAAATGTACATACCTTTGAAATCGGGCGAGATTCCACTTTCAGATGCAACAGGAATTTCTCGAGTGCGTCATTTCGTTCGCGAGATATGGGAGTTTGAAATTAAGGAATGGTTGAGAAACCATCAAAATTTTCGCAAGTCTGATACGCGAAACCAATAACTACCAAGGCCTAGGGGAAAAATACACATACCTTTGTAATCGGGAGGATTTCCACTCTCAGATGCAACAGGAATTTCTCGAGTTCGTCAATCCGTTCGCGAGATATGGGAGTTTGAAGTTAAGGAATGGTTGAGAAACCATCAACATTTTCGCAAGTCTGATACTCGAAACCAATAACTGGAATGGCCAAGGAGAAAAAGTACACACACCATTGTAATCGCGCATGTTTCTACTTTCAGATGCAACAGGAATTTCTCGAGTTCGTCAATGCGTTCGCGAGAAATGGGAGTTTGAAGTTAAGGAATGGTTGAGAAACTATCAAAATTTTCGCAAGTCTGATACTCGAAACCAATAACTACAAAGGCCTAGGGGGAAAATACAGACACCATTCTAATCGGGCGAGTTTCTACTTTCAGATGCAACAGGAATTTCTGGAGTTCGTCAATCCGTTCGCGAGATATGGAAGTTTGAAGTTAACGAATGTTTGAGAAACCATCAAAATTTTCGCAAGTCTGATACACGAAACCAATAACTACAAAGGCCTGGGGGAAAAACACACATATCTTTGTAATCGGGCGAGTTTCTACTTTCAGATGCAGCAGGAATTTCTCGAGTTCGTCAATCCGTTCGCGAGATATGGGAGTTTGAACTTAAGGAATGCTTGAGAAACCATCAAAATTTTCGCAACTCTGATGCTAGAAACGAATAACTGAAACGGCCTAGGGGAAAAGTACACACACCATTGTAATCGGGCGTGTTTCCACTTTCAGATGCAACAGGAATTTCTCGAGTTCGTCAATCCGTTCGCGAGATATGGGAGTTTGAAGTTAAGGAATGGTTGAGAAACCATCGAAATTTTCGCGATTCTGATACGAGAAATCTATAACTGGAGTGACCTAGAGTAAAAGTACACACACCATTGTAATCGTGCGAGTTTCTGCTTTCAGATGCAACAGGAATTTCTCGAGTTCGTCAATCCGTTCTCGAGATATGGGAGTTTGAAATTAAGGAATGCTTGAGAAACCATCAAAATTTTCGCCAGCCTGATACTCGAAACCAATAGCTACAAAGGCCTAGGGGAAAAATGCACATACCTTTGAAATCGGGCGAGTTTCCACTTTCAAATGCAACAGGAATTTCTCGAGTGCGTCATTCCGTTCGCGAGATATGGGAGTTTGAAATTAAGGAATGGTTGAGAAACCATCAAAATTTTCGCAAGTCTGATACGCGAAACCAATAACTTCCAAGGCCTAGGGGAAAAATACACATACCTTTGTAATCGGGAGGATTTCCACTCTCAGATGCAACAGGAATTTCTCGAGTTCGTCAAACCGTTCGCGAGATATGGGAGTTTGAAGTTAAGGAATGGTTGAGAAACCATCAACATTTTCGCAAGTCTGATACTCGAAACCAATAACTGGAATGGCCTAGGAGAAAAGTACACACACGATTGTAATCGCGCACGTTTCTACTTTCAGATGCAACAGGAATTTCTCGAGTTCGTCAATGCGTTCGCGAGAAATGGGAGTTTGAAGTTAAGGAATGGTTGAGAAACTATCAGAATTTTCGCAAGTCTGATACTCGAAACCAATAACTACAATGGCCTAGGGGGAAAATACAGACACCATTCTAATCGGGCGAGTTTCCACTTTCAGATGCAACAGGAATTTCTGGAGTTCGTCAATCCGTTCGCGAGATATGGGAGTTTGAAGTTAACGAATGTTTGAGAAACCATCAAAATTTTCGCAAGTCTGATACACGAAACCAATAACTACAAAGGCCTAGGGGAAAAATACACATATCTTTGTAATCGGGCGAGTTTCCAGTTTCAGATGCAACAGGAATTTCTCGAGTTCGTCAATCCGTTCGCGAGATATGGGAGTTTGAATTTGAGGAATGGTTGAGAAACCATCGAAATTTTCGCGATTCTGATACGAGAAATCTATAACTGGAGTAACCTAGAGTAAAAGTACACACACCATTCTAATCGTGCGAGTTTCTACTTTCAGATGCAACAGGAATTTCTGGAGTTCGTCAATCCGTTCGCGAGATATGGGAGTTTGAAGTTAAGGAATGGTTGAGAAACTATCAAAATTTTCGCAAATCTGATACACGAAACCAATAACTACAAAGGCTTAGGGGAAAAACACACATATCTTTGTAATCGGGCGAGTTTCCAGTTTCAGATGCAACAGGAATTTCTCGAGTTCGTCATCCCGTTCGCGAGATATGGGAGTTCGAAGTTAAGGAATGGTTGAGAAACCATGAAAATTTTCGCAATTTTGATGCTAGAAACCAATAACTACAATGGCCTAGGGGAAAATACACATACCGTTGTAATCTGGCGGGTTTCCACTCTCAGATGCAACAGGAACTTCTCGAGTTCGTCAATCCGTTCGCGAGATATGGGAGTTTGAACTTAAGGAATGCTTGAGAAACCATCAAAATTTTCGTAATTCTGATGCTAGAAACGAATAACTGGAATGGCCTAGGGGAAAAGTACACAAAGCATGGTAATCGTGCGAGTTTCTGCTTTCAGATGCAACAGGAATTTCTCGAGTTCATCAATCCGTTCGCGAGATATGGGAGTTTGAAGTTAAGGAATGGTTGAGAAACTATCGAAATTTTCGCAATTCTGATGCTAGAAACGAATAACTGGAAGGGCCTAGGGGAAAAGTACACACACAATTCTAGTCGGGCGAGTCTCTACTTTCAGATGCAACAGGAATTTCTCGAGTTCGTCATCCCGTTCGCGAGATATGGGAGTTCGAAGTTAAGGAATGGTTGAGAAACCATCAAAATTTTCGCAATTCTGATGCTAGAAACCAATAACTACAATGGCCTAGGGGAAATACACATACCGTTGTAATCGGGCGAGTTTCTGCTTTCAGATGCAACAGGAATTTCTCGAGTTCGTCATTCCGTTCGCGAGACATGGGAGTTTGAAATTAAGGAATGGTTGAGAAACCATCCAAATTTTCGCAATTCTGATACTCGAAACAAATAACTGGGATGGCCTAGGGGAAAAGTACACACACCATTGTAATCGCGCATGTTTCTACTTTCAGATGCAACAGGAATTTCTCGAGTTCGTCAATGCGTTCGCGAGAAATGGGAGTTTGAAGTTAAGGAATGGTTGAGAAACTATCAAAATTTTCGCAAGTCTGATACTCGAAACCAATAACTACAAAGGCCTAGGGGGAAAATACAGACACCATTCTAATCGGGCGAGTTTCTACTTTCAGATGCAACAGGAATTTCTGGAGTTCGTCAATCCGTTCGCGAGATATGGAAGTTTGAAGTTAACGAATGTTTGAGAAACCATCAAAATTTTCGCAAGTCTGATACACGAAACCAATAACTACAAAGGCCTGGGGGAAAAACACACATATCTTTGTAATCGGGCGAGTTTCTACTTTCAGATGCAGCAGGAATTCCTCGAGTTCGTCAATCCGTTCGCGAGATATGGGAGTTTGAACTTAAGGAATGCTTGAGAAACCATCAAAATTTTCGCAACTCTGATGCTAGAAACGAATAACTGAAACGGCCTAGGGGAAAAGTACACACACCATTGTAATCGGGCGAGTTTCTACTTTCAGATGCAACAGGAACTTCTCGATTTCGTCAATCCGTTCGCGAGAAATGGGAGTTTGAAGTTAAGGAATGGTTGAGAAACTATCAAAATTTTCGCAAGTCTGATACTCGAAACCAATAACTACAATGGCCTAGGGGGAAAATACACATACCTTTGTAATCGGGCGTGTTTCCACTTTCAGATGCAACAGGAATTTCTCGAGTTCGTCAATCCGTTCGCGAGATATGGGAGTTTGAAGTTAAGGAATGGTTGAGAAACCATCGAAATTTTCGCGATTCTGATACGAGAAATCTATAACTGGAGTGACCTAGAGTAAAAGTACACACACCATTGTAATCGTGCGAGTTTCTGCTTTCAGATGCAACAGGAATTTCTCGAGTTCGTCAATCCATTCTCGAGATATGGGAGTTTGAAATTAAGGAATGCTTGAGAAACCATCAAAATTTTCGCCAGCCTGATACTCGAAACCAATAGCTACAAAGGCCTAGGGGAAAAATGCACATACCTTTGAAATCGGGCGAGTTTCCACTTTCAAATGCAACAGGAATTTCTCGAGTGCGTCATTCCGTTCGCGAGATATGGGAGTTTGAAATTAAGGAATGGTTGAGAAACCATCAAAATTTTCGCAAGTCTGATACGCGAAACCAATAACTTCCAAGGCCTAGGGGAAAAATACACATACCTTTGTAATCGGGAGGATTTCCACTCTCAGATGCAACAGGAATTTCTCGAGTTCGTCAATCCGTTCGCGAGATATGGGAGTTTGAAGTTAAGGAATGGTTGAGAAACCATCAACATTTTCGCAAGTCTGAAACTCGAAACCAATAACTGGAATGGCCTAGGAGAAAAGTACACACACCATTGTAATCGCGCATGTTTCTACTTTCAGATGCAACAGGAATTTCTCGAGTTCGTCAATCCGTTCGCGAGATATGGGAGTTTGAAGTTAAGGAATGGTTGAGAAACCATCGAAATTTTCGCGATTCTGATACGAGAAATCTATAACTGGAGTGACCTAGAGTAAAAGTACACACACCATTCTAATCGTGCGAGTTTCTACTTTCAGATGCAACAGGAATTTCTGGAGTTCGTCAATCCGTTCGCGAGATATGGGAGTTTGAAGTTAAGGAATGGTTGAGAAACTATCAAAATTTTCGCAAATCTGATACACGAAACCAATAACTACAAAGGCCTAGGGGAAAAACACACATATCTTTGTAATCGGGCGAGTTTCCAGTTTCAGATGCAACAGGAATTTCTCGAGTTCGTCATCCCGTTCGCGAGATATGGGAGTTCGAAGTTAAGGAATGGTTGAGAAACCATGAAAATTTTCGCAATTTTGATGCTAGAAACCAATAACTACAATGGCCCAGGGGAAAATACACATACCGTTGTAATCGGGCGAGTTTCTGCTTTCACATGCAACAGGAATTTCTCGAGTTCGTCAATCCGTTCGCGAGATATGGGAGCTTGAAGTGAAGGAATGCTTGAGAAACCATCAAAATTTTCGCAAGTCTGATACTCGAAACCAATAACTGGAATGGCCTAGGAGAAAAGTACACACACCATTGTAATCGCGCATGTTTCTACTTTCAGATGCAACAGGAATTTCTCGAGTTCGTCAATGCGTTCGCGAGAAATGGGAGTTTGAAGTTAAGGAATGGTTGAGAAACTATCAGAATTTTCGCAAGTCTGATACTCGAAACCAATAACTACAATGGCCTAGGGGGAAAATACAGACACCATTCTAATCGGGCGAGTTTCCACTTTCAGATGCAACAGGAATTTCTCGAGTTCGTCAATCCGTTCTCGAGATATGGGAGTTTGAAATTAAGGAATGCTTGAGAAACCATCAAAATTTTCGCCAGCCTGATACTCGAAACCAATAGATACAAAGGCCTAGGGGAAAAATGCACATACCTTTGAAATCGGGCGAGTTTCCACTTTCAAATGCAACAGCAATTTCTCGAGTGCGTCATTCCGTTCGCGAGATATGGGAGTTTGAAATTAAGGAATGGTTGAGAAACCATCAAAATTTTCGCAAGTCTGATACGCGAAACCAATAACTTCCAAGGCCTAGGGGAAAAATACACATACCTTTGTAATCGGGAGGATTTCCACTCTCAGATGCAACAGGAATTTCTCGAGTTCGTCAATCCGTTCGCGAGATATGGGAGTTTGAAGTTAAGGAATGGTTGAGAAACCGTCAACATTTTCGCAAGTCTGATACTCGAAACCAATAACTGGAATGGCCTAGGAGAAAAGTACACACACCATTGTAATCGCGCATGTTTCTACTTTCAGATGCAACAGGAATTTCTCGAGTTCGTCAATGCGTTCGCGAGAAATGGGAGTTTGAAGTTAAGGAATGGTTGAGAAACTATCAGATTTTTCGCAAGTCTGATACTCGAAACCAATAACTACAATGGCCTAGGGGGAAAATACAGACACCATTCTAATCGGGCGAGTTTCTACTTTCAGATGCAACAGGAATTTCTGGAGTTCGTCAATCCGTTCGCGAGATATGGGAGTTTGAAGTTAACGAATGTTTGAGAAACCATCAAAATTTTCGCAAGTCTGATACACGAAACCAATAACTACAAAGGCCTGGGGGAAAAACACACATATCTTTGTAATCGGGCGAGTTTCTACTTTCAGATGCAACAGGAATTTCTCGAGTTCGTCAATCCGTTCGCGAGATATGGGAGTTTGAAGTTAAGGAATGGTTGAGAAACCATCGAAATTTTCGCGATTCTGATACGAGAAATCTATAACTGGAGTGACCTAGAGTAAAAGTACACACACCATTCTAATCGTGCGAGTTTCTACTTTCAGATGCAACAGGAATTTCTGGAGTTCGTCAATCCGTTCGCGAGATATGGGAGTTTGAAGTTAAGGAATGGTTGAGAAACTATCAAAATTTTCGCAAATCTGATACACGAAACCAATAACTACAAAGGCCTAGGGGAAAAACACACATATCTTTGTAATCGGGCGAGTTTCCAGTTTCAGATGCAACAGGAATTTCTCGAGTTCGTCATCCCGTTCGCGAGATATGGGAGTTCGAAGTTAAGGAATGGTTGAGAAACCATGAAAATTTTCGCAATTTTGATGCTAGAAACCAATAACTACAATGGCCTAGGGGAAAATACACATACCGTTGTAATCGGGCGAGTTTCAGCTTTCACATGCAACAGGAATTTCTCGAGTTCGTCAATCCGTTCGCGAGATATGGGAGCTTGAAGTGAAGGAATGCTTGAGAAACCATCAAAATTTTCGCAAGTCTGATACTCGAAACCAATAACTACAAAGGCCTAGGGGAAAAATACACATACCTTTGTAATCTGGCGGGTTTCCACTCTCAGATGCAACAGGAACTTCTCGAGTTCGTCAATCCGTTCGCGAGATATGGGAGTTTGAAGTTAAGGAATGGTTGAGAAACCATCAAAATTTTCGCAAGTCTGATACACGAAACCAATAACTACAAAGGCCGAGGGGAAAATGCACATACCTTTGTAATCGGGAGGATTTCCACTCTCAGATGCAACAGGAATTTCTCGAGTTCGTCAATCCGTTCGCGAGATATGGGAGTTTGAAGTTAAGGAATGGTTGAGAAACCATCAACATTTTCGCAAGTCTGATACTCGAAACCAATAACTGGAATGGCCTAGGAGAAAAGTACACACACCATTGTAATCGCGCATGTTTCTACTTTCAGATGCAACAGGAATTTCTCGAGTTCGTCACTGCGTTCGCGAGAAATGGGAGTTTGAAGTTAAGGAATGGTTGAGAAACTATCAAAATTTTCGCAAGTCTGATACTCGAAACCAATAACTACAATGGCCTAGGGGGAAAATACTGACACCATTCTAATCGGGCGAGTTTCTACTTTCAGATGCAACAGGAATTTCTGGAGTTCGTCAATCCGTTCGCGAGATATGGGAGTTTGAAGTTAACGAATGTTTGAGAAACCATCAAAATTTTCGCAAGTCTGATACACGAAACCAATAACTACAAAGGCCTGGGGGAAAAACACACATATCTTTGTAATCGGGCGAGTTTCTACTTTCAGATGCAACAGGAATTTCTCGAGTTCGTCAATCCGTTCGCGAGATATGGGAGTTTGAACTTAAGGAATGCTTGAGAAACCATCAAAATTTTCGCAACTCTGATGCTAGAAACGAATAACTGAAATGGCCTAGGGGAAAAGTACACACACCATTGTAATCGGGCGAGTTTCTACTTTCAGACGCAACAGGAATTTCTCGAGTTCGTCAATCCGTTCGCGAGATATGGGAGTGTAAAGTTAAGGAATGGTTGAGAAACCATCGAAATTTTCGCGATTCTGATACGAGAAATTTATAACTGGAGTGACCTAGAGTAAAAGTACACACACCATTGTAATCGTGCGAGTTTGTGCTTTCAGATGCAACAGGAACTTCTCGATTTCGTCAATCCGTTCGCGAGAAATGCGAGTTTGAAGTTAAGGAATGGTTGAGAAACTATCAAAATTTTCGCAAGTCTGATACTCGAAACCAATAACTACAATGGCCTAGGGGGAAAATACACATACCTTTGTAATCGGGCGAGTTTCCACTTTCAGATGCAACAGGAATTTCTCGAGTTCGTCAATCCGTTCGCGAGATATGGGAGTTTGAAGTTAAGGAATGGTTGAGAAACCATCGAAATTTTCGCGATTCTGATACGAGAAATCTATAACTGGAGTGACCTAGAGTAAAAGTACACACACCATTGTAATCGTGCGAGTTTCTGCTTTCAGATGCAACAGGAATTTCTCGAGTTCGTCAATCCGTTCTCGAGATATGGGAGTTTGAAATTAAGGAATGCTTGAGAAACCATCAAAATTTTCGCCAGCCTGATACTCGAAACCAATAGCTACAAAGGCCTAGGGGAAAAATGCACATACCTTTGAAATCGGGCGAGTTTCCACTTTCAGATGCAACAGGAATTTCTCGAGTGCGTCATTCCGTTCGCGAGATATGGGAGTTTGAAATTAAGGAATGGTTGAGAAACCATCAAAATTTTCGCAAGTCTGATACACGAAACCAATAACTACAAAGGCCTGGGGGAAAAACACACACATCTTTGTAATCGGGCGAGTTTCTACTTTCAGATGCAACAGGAATTTCTCGAGTTCGTCAATCCGTTCGCGAGATATGGGAGTTTGAACTTAAGGAATGCTTGAGAAACCATCAAAATTTTCGCAACTCTGATGCTAGAAACGAATAACTGAAATGGCTTAGGGGAAAAGTACACACACCATTGTAATCGGGCGAGTTTCTACTTTCAGATGCAACAGGAACTTCTCGATTTCGTCAATCCGTTCGCGAGAAATGGGAGCTTGAAGTTAAGGAATGGTTGCGAAACCATCAAAATTTTCGCAACTCTGATGCTAGAAACGAATAACTGAAACGGCCTAGGGGAAAAGTACACACACCATTGTAATCGGGCGAGTTTCTACTTTCAGATGCAACAGGAACTTCTCGATTTCGTCAATCCGTTCGCGAGAAATGGGAGTTTGAAGTTAAGGAATGGTTGAGAAACTATCAAAATTTTCGCAAGTCTGATACTCGAAACCAATAACTACAATGGCCTAGGGGGAAAATACACATACCTTTGTAATCGGGCGAGTTTCCACTTTCAGATGCAACAGGAATTTCTCGAGTTCGTCAATCCGTTCGCGAGATATGGGAGTTTGAAATTAAGGAATGGTTGAGAAACCATCGAAATTTTCGCGATTCTGATACGAGAAATCTATAACTGGAGTGACCTAGAGTAAAAGTACACACACCATTCTAATCGTGCGAGTTTCTACTTTCAGATGCAACAGGAATTTCTGGAGTTCGTCAATCCGTTCGCGAGATATGGGAGTTTGAAGTTAAGGAATGGTTGAGAAACTATCAAAATTTTCGCAAATCTGATACACGAAACCAATAACTACAAAGGCCTAGGGGAAAAACACACATATCTTTGTAATCGGGCGAGTTTCCAGTTTCAGATGCAACAGGAATTTCTCGAGTTCGTCATCCCGTTCGCGAGATATGGGAGTTCGAAGTTAAGGAATGGTTGAGAAACCATGAAAATTTTCGCAATTTTGATGCTAGAAACCAATAACTACAATGGCCTAGGGGAAAATACACATACCGTTGTAATCGGGCGAGTTTCTGCTTTCACATGCAACAGGAATTTCTCGAGTTCGTCAATCCGTTCGCGAGATATGGGAGCTTGAAGTGAAGGAATGCTTGAGAAACCATCAAAATTTTCGCAAGTCTGATACTCGAAACCAATAACTACAAAGGCCTAGGGGAAAAATACACATACCTTTGTAATCTGGCGGGTTTCCACTCTCAGATGCAACAGGAACTTCTCGAGTTCGTCAATCCGTTCGCGAGATATGGGAGTTTGAACTTAAGGAATGCTTGAGAAACCATCAAAATTTTCGTAATTCTGATGCTAGAAACGAATAACTGGAATGGCCTAGGGGAAAAGTACACAAAGCATGGTAATCGTGCGAGTTTCTGCTTTCAGATGCAACAGGAATTTCTCGAGTTCATCAATCCGTTCGCGAGATATGGGAGTTTGAAGTTATGGAATGGTTGAGAAACTATCGAAATTTTCGCAATTCTGATGCTAGAAACGAATAACTGGAAGGGCCTAGGGGAAAAGTACACACACAATTCTAGTCGGGCGAGTCTCTACTTTCAGATGCAACAGGAATTTCTCGAGTTCGTCATCCCGTTCGCGAGATATGGGAGTTCGAAGTTAAGGAATGGTTGAGAAACCATCCAAATTTTCGCAATTCTGATGCTAGAAACCAATAACTACAATGGCCTAGGGGAAATACACATACCGTTGTAATCGGGCGAGTTTCTGCTTTCAGATGCAACAGGAATTTCTCGAGTTCGTCATTCCGTTCGCGAGACATGGGAGTTTGAAGTTAAGGAATGGTTGAGAAACCATCAAAATTTTCGCAATTCTGATACTCGAAACAAATAACTACAAATGCCTAGGGGAAAAATGCTCATACCATTGTAATCGGGCGAGTTTCCCCTTTCAGATGCAACAGGAATTTCTCGAGTTCGTCAATCCGTTCGCGAGATATGGGAGTTTGAAGTTAAGGAATGGTTGAGAAACCATCAAAATTTTCGCAAGTCTGATACACGAAACCAATAACTACAAAGGCCGAGGGGAAAATGCACATACCTTTGTAATCGGGAGGATTTCCACTCTCAGATGCAACAGGAATTTCTCGAGTTCGTCAATCCGTTCGCGAGATATGGGAGTTTGAAGTTAAGGAATGGTTGAGAAACCATCAACATTTTCGCAAGTCTGATACTCGAAACCAATAACTGGAATGGCCTAGGAGAAAAGTACACACACCATTGTAATCGCGCATGTTTCTACTTTCAGATGCAACAGGAATTTCTCGAGTTCGTCACTGCGTTCGCGAGAAATGGGAGTTTGAAGTTAAGGAATGGTTGAGAAACTATCAAAATTTTCGCAAGTCTGATACTCGAAACCAATAACTACAATGGCCTAGGGGGAAAATACAGACACCATTCTAATCGGGCGAGTTTCTACTTTCAGATGCAACAGGAATTTCTGGAGTTCGTCAATCCGTTCGCGAGATATGGGAGTTTGAAGTTAACGAATGTTTGAGAAACCATCAAAATTTTCGCAAGTCTGATACACGAAACCAATAACTACAAAGGCCTGGGGGAAAAACACACATATCTTTGTAATCGGGCGAGTTTCTACTTTCAGATGCAACAGGAATTTCTCGAGTTCGTCAATCCGTTCGCGAGATATGGGAGTTTGAACTTAAGGAATGCTTGAGAAACCATCAAAATTTTCGCAACTCTGATGCTAGAAACGAATAACTGAAATGGCCTAGGGGAAAAGTACACACACCATTGTAATCGGGCGAGTTTCTACTTTCAGACGCAACAGGAATTTCTCGAGTTCGTCAATCCGTTCGCGAGATATGGGAGTGTGAAGTTAAGGAATGGTTGAGAAACCATCGAAATTTTCGCGATTCTGATACGAGAAATTTATAACTGGAGTGACCTAGAGTAAAAGTACACACACCATTGTAATCGTGCGAGTTTCTGCTTTCGGATGCAACAGGAACTTCTCGATTTCGTCAATCCGTTCGCGAGAAATGGGAGTTTGAAGTTAAGGAATGGTTGAGAAACTATCAAAATTTTCGCAAGTCTGATACTCGAAACCAATAACTACAATGGCCTAGGGGGAAAATACACATACCTTTGTAATCGGGCGAGTTTCCACTTTCAGATGCAACAGGAATTTCTCGAGTTCGTCAATCCGTTCGCGAGATATGGGAGTTTGAAGTTAAGGAATGGTTGAGAAACCATCGAAATTTTCGCGATTCTGATACGAGAAATCTATAACTGGAGTGACCTAGAGTAAAAGTACACACACCATTGTAATCGTGCGAGTTTCTGCTTTCAGATGCAACAGGAATTTCTCGAGTTCGTCAATCCGTTCTCGAGATATGGGAGTTTGAAATTAAGGAATGCTTGAGAAACCATCAAAATTTTCGCCAGCCTGATACTCGAAACCAATAGCTACAAAGGCCTAGGGGAAAAATGCACACACCTTTGAAATCGGGCGAGTTTCCACTTTCAGATGCAACACGAATTTCTCGAGTGCGTCATTCCGTTCGCGAGATATGGGAGTTTGAAATTAAGGAATGGTTGAGAAACCATCAAAATTTTCGCAAGTCTGATACACGAAACCAATAACTACAAAGGCCTGGGGGAAAACACACACACATCTTTGTAATCGGGCGAGTTTCTACTTTCAGATGCAACAGGAATTTCTCGAGTTCGTCAATCCGTTCGCGAGATATGGGAGTTTGAACTTAAGGAATGCTTGAGAAACCATCAAAATTTTCGCAACTCTGATGCTAGAAACGAATAACTGAAATGGCCTAGGGGAAAAGTACACACACCATTGTAATCGGGCGAGTTTCTACTTTCAGATGCAACAGGAACTTCTCGATTTCGTCAATCCGTTCGCGAGAAATGGGAGCTTGAAGTTAAGGAATGGTTGCGAAACCATCAAAATTTTCGCAACTCTGATGCTAGAAACGAATAACTGAAACGGCCTAGGGGAAAAGTACACACACCATTGTAATCGGGCGAGTTTCTACTTTCAGATGCAACAGGAACTTCTCGATTTCGTCAATCCGTTCGCGAGAAATGGGAGTTTGAAGTTAAGGAATGGTTGAGAAACTATCAAAATTTTCGCAAGTCTGATACTCGAAACCAATAACTACAATGGCCTAGGGGGAAAATACACATACCTTTGTAATCGGGCGAGTTTCCACTTTCAGATGCAACAGGAATTTCTCGAGTTCGTCAATCCGTTCGCGAGATATGGGAGTTTGAAGTTAAGGAATGGTTGAGAAACCATCGAAATTTTCGCGATTCTGATACGAGAAATCTATAACTGGAGTGACCTAGAGTAAAAGTACACACACCATTGTAATCGTGCGAGTTTCTGCTTTCAGATGCAACAGGAATTTCTCGAGTTCGTCAATCCGTTCTCGAGATATGGGAGTTTGAAATTAAGGAATGCTTGAGAAACCATCAAAATTTTCGCCAGCCTGATACTCGAAACCAATAGCTACAAAGGTCTAGGGGAAAAATGCACATACCTTTGAAATCGGGCGAGTTTCCACTTTCAGATGCAACAGGAATTTCTCGAGTGCGTCATTCCGTTCGCGAGATATGGGAGTTTGAAATTAAGGAATGGTTGAGAAACCATCAAAATTTTCGCAAGTCTGATACGCGAAACCAATAACTACCAAGGCCTAGGGGAAAAATACACATACCTTTGTAATCGGGAGGATTTCCACTCTCAGATGCAACAGGAATTTCTCGCGTTCGTCAATCCGTTCGCGAGATATGGGAGTTTGAAGTTAAGGAATGGTTGAGAAACCATCAACATTTTCGCAAGTCTGATACTCGAAACCAATAACTACAATGGCCTAGGGGGGAAATACAGAAACCATTCTAATCGGGCGAGTTTCTACTTTCAGATGCAACAGGAATTTCTGGAGTTCGTCAATCCGTTCGCGAGATATGGAAGTTTGAAGTTAACGAATGTTTGAGAAACCATCAAAATTTTCGCAAGTCTGATACACGAAACCAATAACTACAAAGGCCTGGGGGAAAAACACACATATCTTTGTAATCGGGCGAGTTTCTACTTTCAGATGCAACAGGAATTTCTCGAGTTCGTCAATCCGTTCGCGAGATATGGGAGTTTGAACTTAAGGAATGCTTGAGAAACCATCAAAATTTTCGCAACTCTGATGCTAGAAACGAATAACTGAAACGGCCTAGGGGAAAAGTACACACACCATTGTAATCGGGCGAGTTTCTACTTTCAGATGCAACAGGAACTTCTCGATTTCGTCAATCCGTTCGCGAGAAATGGGAGTTTGAAGTTAAGGAATGGTTGAGAAACTATCAAAATTTTCGCAAGTCTGATACTCGAAACCAATAACTACAATGGCTTAGGGGGAAAATACACATACCTTTGTAATCGGGCGAGTTTCCACTTTCAGATGCAACAGGAATTTCTCGAGTTCGTCAATCCGTTCGCGAGATATGGGAGTTTGAAGTTAAGGAATGGTTGAGAAACCATCGAAATTTTCGCGATTCTGATACGAGAAATCTATAACTGGAGTGACCTAGAGTAAAAGTACACACACCATTGTAATCGTGCGAGTTTCTGCTTTCAGATGCAACAGGAATTTCTCGAGTTCGTCAATCCGTTCTCGAGATATGGGAGTTTGAAATTAAGGAATGCTTGAGAAACCATCAAAATTTTCGCCAGCCTGATACTCGAAACGAATAGCTACAAAGGCCTAGGGGAAAAATGCACATACCTTTGAAATCGGGCGAGTTTCCACTTTCAGATGCAACAGGAATTTCTCGAGTGCGTCATTCCGTTCGCGAGATATGGGAGTTTGAAATTAAGGAATGGTTGAGAAACCATCAAAATTTTCGCAACTCTGATGCTAGAAACGAATAACTGAAATGGCCTAGGGGAAAAGTACACACACCATTGTAATCGGGCGAGTTTCTACTTTCAGATGCAACAGGAATTTCTCGAGTTCGTCAATCCGTTCGCGAGATATGGGAGTTTGAAGTTAAGGAATGGTTGAGAAACCATCGAAATTTTCGCGATTCTGATACGAGAAATTTATAACTGGAGTGACCTAGAGTAAAAGTACACACACCATTGTAATCGTGCGAGTTTCTGCTTTCAGATGCAACAGGAATTTCTCGAGTTCGTCAATCCGTTCTCGAGATATGGGAGTTTGAAATTAAGGAATGCTTGAGAAACCATCAAAATTTTCGCCAGTCTGATACTCGAAACCAATAGCTACAAAGGTCTAGGGGAAAGATGCACATACCTTTGAAATCGGGCGAGATTCCACTTTCAGATGCAACAGGAATTTCTCGAGTGCGTCATTCCGTTCGCGAGATATGGGAGTTTGAAATTAAGGAATGGTTGAGAAACCATCAAAATTTTCGCAAGTCTGATACGCGAAACCAATAACTACCAAGGCCTAGGGGAAAAATACACATACCTTTGTAATCGGGAGGATTTCCACTCTCAGATGCAACAGGAATTTCTCGAGTTCGTCAATCCGTTCGCGAGATATGGGAGTTTGAAGTTAAGGAATGGTTGAGAAACCATCAATATTTTCGCAAGTCTGATACTCGAAACCAATAACTGGAATGGCCTAGGAGAAAAGTACACACACCATTGTAATCGCGCATGTTTCTACTTTCAGATGCAACAGGAATTTCTCGAGTTCGTCAATCCGTTCGCGAGATATGGGAGTTTGAAGTTAAGGAATGGTTGAGAAACCATCGAAATTTTCGCGATTCTGATACGAGAAATTTATAACTGGAGTGACCTAGAGTAAAAGTACACACACCATTGTAATCGTGCGAGTTTCTGCTTTCAGATGCAACAGGAATTTCTCGAGTTCGTCAATCCGTTCTCGAGATATGGGAGTTTGAAATTAAGGAATGCTTGAGAAACCATCAAAATTTTCGCCAGTCTGATACTCGAAACCAATAGCTACAAAGGTCTAGGGGAAAGATGCACATACCTTTGAAATCGGGCGAGATTCCACTTTCAGATGCAACAGGAATTTCTCGAGTGCGTCATTCCGTTCGCGAGATATGGGAGTTTGAAATTAAGGAATGGTTGAGAAACCATCAAAATTTTCGCAAGTCTGATACGCGAAACCAATAACTACCAAGGCCTAGGGGAAAAATACACATACCTTTGTAATCGGGAGGATTTCCACTCTCAGATGCAACAGGAATTTCTCGAGTTCGTCAATCCGTTCGCGAGATATGGGAGTTTGAAGTTAAGGAATGGTTGAGAAACCATCAATATTTTCGCAAGTCTGATACTCGAAACCAATAACTGGAATGGCCTAGGAGAAAAGTACACACACCATTGTAATCGCGCATGTTTCTACTTTCAGATGCAACAGGAATTTCTCGAGTTCGTCAATGCGTTCGCGAGAAATGGGAGTTTGAAGTTAAGGAATGGTTGAGAAACTATCAAAATTTTCGCAAGTCTGATACTCGAAACCAATAACTATTATGGCCTAGGGGGAAAATACAGACACCATTCTAATCGGGCGAGTTTCTACTTTCAGATGCAACAGGAATTTCTGGAGTTCGTCAATCCGTTCGCGAGATATGGGAGTTTGAAGTTAACGAATGTTTGAGAAACCATCAAAATTTTCGCAAGTCTGATACACGAAACCAATAACTACAAAGGCCTGGGGGAAAAACACACATATCTTAGTAATCGGGCGAGTTTCTACTTTCAGATGCAACAGGAATTTCTCGAGTTCGTCAATCCGTTCGCGAGATATGGGAGTTTGAACTTAAGGAATGCTTGAGAAACCATCAAAATTTTCGCAACTCTGATGCTAGAAACGAATAACTGAAACGGCCTAGGGGAAAAGTACACACACCATTGTAATCGGGCGAGTTTCTACTTTCAGATGCAACAGGAACTTCTCGATTTCGTCAATCCGTTCGCGAGAAATGGGAGTTTGAAGTTAAGGAATGGTTGAGAAACTATCAAAATTTTCGCAAGTCTGATACTCGAAACCAATAACTACAATGGCCTAGGGGGAAAATACACATACCTTTGTAATCGGGCGAGTTTCCACTTTCAGATGCAACAGGAATTTCTCGAGTTCGTCAATCCGTTCGCGAGATATGGGAGTTTGAAGTTAAGGAATGGTTGAGAAACCATCGAAATTTTCGCGATTCTGATACGAGAAATCTATAACTGGAGTGACCTAGAGTAAAAGTACACACACCATTGTAATCGGGCGAGTTTCTACTTTCAGATGCAACAGGAATTTCTCGAGTTCGTCAATCCGTTCGCGAGATATGGGAGTTTGAACTTAAGGAATGCTTGAGAAACCATCAAAATTTTCGCAACTCTGATGCTAGAAACGAATAACTGAAATGGCCTAGGGGAAAAGTACACACACCATTGTAATCGGGCGAGTTTCAACTTTCAGATGCAACAGGAACTTCTCGATTTCGACAATCCGTTCGCGAGAAATGGGAGTTTGAAGTTAAGGAATGGTTGACAAACTATCAAAATTTTCGCAAGTCTGATACTCGAAACCATTAACTACAATGGCCTAGGGGGAAAATACACATACCTTTGTAATCGGGCGAGTTTCCACTTTCAGATGCAACAGGAATTTCTCGAGTTCGTCAATCCGTTCGCGAGATATGGGAGTTTGAAGTTAAGGAATGGTTGAGAAACCTTCGAAATTTTCGCGATTCTGATACGAGAAATCTATAACTGGAGTGACCTAGAGTAAAAGTACACACACCATTGTAATCGTGCGAGTTTCTGCTTTCAGATGCAACAGGAATTTCTCGAGTTCGTCAATCCGTTCTCGAGATATGGGAGTTTGAAATTAAGGAATGCTTGAGAAACCATCAAAATTTTCGCCAGCCTGATACTCGAAACCAATAGCTACAAAGGCCTAGGGGAAAAATGCACATACCTTTGAAATCGGGCGAGTTTCCACTTTCAAATGCAACAGGAATTTCTCGAGTGCGTCATTCCGTTCGCGAGATATGGGAGTTTGAAATTAAGGAATGGTTGAGAAACCATCAAAATTTTCGCAAGTCTGATACGCGAAACCAATAACTACCAAGGCCTAGGGGAAAAATACACATACCTTTGTAATCGGGAGGATTTCCACTCTCAGATGCAACAGGAATTTCTCGAGTTCGTCAATCCGTTCGCGAGATATGGGAGTTTGAAGTTAAGGAATGGTTGAGAAACCATCAACATTTTCGCAAGTCTGATACTCGAAACCAATAACTGGAATGGCCTAGGAGAAAAGTACACACACCATTGTAATCGCGCATGTTTCTACTTTCAGATGCAACAGGAATTTCTCGAGTTCGTCAATGCGTTCGCGAGAAATGGGAGTTTGAAGTTAAGGAATGGTTGAGAAACTATCGAAATTTTCGCAAGTCTGATACTCGAAACCAATAACTACAATGGCCTAGGGGGAAAATACAGACACCATTCTAATCGGGCGAGTTTCTACTTTCAGATGCAACAGGAATTTCTGGAGTTCGTCAATCTGTTCGCGAGATATGGAAATTTGAAGTTAACGAATGTTTGAGAAACCATCAAAATTTTCGCAAGTCTGATACACGAAACCAATAACTACAAAGGCCTGGGGGAAAAACACACATATCTTTGTAATCGGGCGAGTTTCTACTTTCAGATGCAACAGGAATTTCTCGAGTTCGTCAATCCGTTCGCGAGATATGGGAGTTTGAACTTAAGGAATGCTTGAGAAACCATCAAAATTTTCGCAACTCTGATGCTAGAAACGAATAACTGAAACGGCCTAGGGGAAAAGTACACACACCATTGTAATCGGGCGAGTTTCTACTTTCAGATGCAACAGGAATTTCTCGAGTTCGTCAATCCGTTCGCGAGATATGGGAGTTTGAAGTTAAGGAATGGTTGAGAAACCATCGAAATTTTCGCGATTCTGATACGAGAAATTTATAACTGGAGTGACCTAGAGTAAAAGTACACACACCATTGTAATCGTGCGAGTTTCTGCTTTCAGATGCAACAGGAATTTCTGGAGTTCGTCAATCCGTTCTCGAGATATGGGAGTTTGAAATTAAGGAATGCTTGAGAAACCATCAAAATTTTCGCCAGTCTGATACTCGAAACCAATAGCTACAAAGGCCTAGGGGAAAAATGCACATACCTTTGAAATCGGGCGAGATTCCACTTTCAGATGCAACAGGAATTTCTCGAGTGCGTCATTCCGTTCGCGAGATATGGGAGTTTGAAATTAAGGAATGGTTGAGAAACCATCAAAATTTTCGCAAGTCTGATACGCGAAACCAATAACTACCAAGGCCTAGGGGAAAAATACACATACCTTTGTAATCGGGAGGATTTCCACTCTCAGATGCAACAGGAATTTCTCGAGTTCGTCAATCCGTTCGCGAGATATGGGAGTTTGAAGTTAAGGAATGGTTGAGAAACCATCAACATTTTCGCAAGTCTGATACTCGAAACCAATAACTGGAATGGCCTAGGAGAAAAGTACACACACCATTGTAATCGCGCATGTTTCTACTTTCAGATGCAACAGGAATTTCTCGAGTTCGTCAATGCGTTCGCGAGAAATGGGAGTTTGAAGTTAAGGAATGGTTGAGAAACTATCAAAATTTTCGCAAGTCTGATACTCGAAACCAATAACTACAATGGCCTAGGGGGAAAATACAGACACCATTCTAATCGGGCGAGTTTCTACTTTCAGATGCAACAGGAATTTCTGGAGTTCGTCAATCTGTTCGCGAGATATGGAAGTTTGAAGTTAACGAATGTTTGAGAAACCATCAAAATTTTCGCAAGTCTGATACACGAAACCAATAACTACAAAGGCCTGGGGGAAAAACACACATATCTTTGTAATCGGGCGAGTTTCTACTTTCAGATGCAACAGGAATTTCTCGAGTTCGTCAATCCGTTCGCGAGATATGGGAGTTTGAACTTAAGGAATGCTTGAGAAACCATCAAAATTTTCGCAACTCTGATGCTAGAAACGAATAACTGAAACGGCCTAGGGGAAAAGTACACACACCATTGTAATCGGGCGAGTTTCTACTTTCAGATGTAACAGGAATTTCTCGAGTTCGTCAATCCGTTCGCGAGATATGGGAGTTTGAAGTTAAGGAATGGTTGAGAAACCATCGAAATTTTCGCGATTCTGATACGAGAAATTTATAACTGGAGTGACCTAGAGTAAAAGTACACACACCATTGTAATCGTGCGAGTTTCTGCGTTCAGATGCAACAGGAATTTCTCGAGTTCGTCAATCCGTTCTCGAGATATGGGAGTTTGAAATTAAGGAATGCTTGAGAAACCATCAAAATTTTCGCCAGTCTGATACTCGAAACCAATAGCTACAAAGGCCTAGGGGAAAAATGCACATACCTTTGAAATCGGGCGAGATTCCACTTTCAGATGCAACAGGAATTTCTCGAGTGCGTCATTCCGTTCGCGAGATATGGGAGTTTGAAATTAAGGAATGGTTGAGAAACCATCAAAATTTTCGCAAGTCTGATACGCGAAACCAATAACTACCAAGGCCTAGGGGAAAAATACACATACCTTTGTAATCGGGAGGATTTCCACTCTCAGATGCAACAGGAATTTCTCGAGTTCGTCAATCCGTTCACGAGATATGGGAGTTTGAAGTTAAGGAATGGTTGAGAAACCATCAACATTTTCGCAAGTCTGATACTCGAAACCAATAACTGGAATGGCCTAGGAGAAAAGTACACACACCATTGTAATCGCGCATGTTTCTACTTTCAGATGCAACAGGAATTTCTCGAGTTCGTCAATGCGTTCGCGAGAAATGGGAGTTTGAAGTTAAGGAATGGTTGAGAAACTATCAAAATTTTCGCAAGTCTGATACTCGAAACCAATAACTACAATGGCCTAGGGGGAAAATACAGACACCATTCTAATCGGGCGAGTTTCTACTTTCAGATGCAACAGGAATTTCTGGAGTTCGTCAATCCGTTCGCGAGATATGGGAGTTTGAAGTTAACGAATGTTTGAGAAACCATCAAAATTTTCGCAAGTCTGATACACGAAACCAATAACTACAAAGGCCTGGGGGAAAAACACACATATCTTTGTAATCGGGCGAGTTTCTACTTTCAGATGCAACAGGAATTTCTCGAGTTCGTCAATCCGTTCGCGAGATATGGGAGTTTGAACTTAAGGAATGCTTGAGAAACCATCAAAATTTTCGCAACTCTGATGCTAGAAACGAATAACTGAAATGGCCTAGGGGAAAAGTACACACACCATTGTAATCGGGCGTGTTTCTGCTTTCAGATGCAACAGGAATTTCTCGAGTTCGTCAATCCGTTCTCGAGATATGGGAGTTTGAAATTAAGGAATGCTTGAGAAACCATCAAAATTTTCGCCAGCCTGATACTCGAAACCAATAGCTACAAAGGCCTAGGGGAAAAATGCACATACCTTTGAAATCGGGCGAGTTTCCACTTTCAGATGCAACAGGAATTTCTCGAGTGCGTCATTCCGTTCGCGAGATATGGGAGTTTGAAATTAAGGAATGGTTGAGAAACCATCAAAATTTTCGCAAGTCTGATACACGAAACCAATAACTACAAAGGCCTGGGGGAAAAACACACATATCTTTGTAATCGGGCGAGTTTCTACTTTCAGATGCAACAGGAATTTCTCGAGTTCGTCAATCCGTTCGCGAGATATGGGAGTTTGAACTTAAGGAATGCTTGAGAAACCATCAAAATTTTCGCAACTCTGATGCTAGAAACGAATAACTGAAATGGCCTAGGGGAAAAGTACACACACCATTGTAATCGGGCGAGTTTCTACTTTCAGATGCAACAGGAATTTCTCGAGTTCGTCAATCCGTTCGCGAGATATGGGAGTTTGAAGTTAAGGAATGGTTGAGAAACCATCGAAATTTTCGCGATTCTGATACGAGAAATTTATAACTGGAGTGACCTAGAGTAAAAGTACACACACCATTGTAATCGTGCGAGTTTCTGCTTTCAGATGCAACAGGAATTTCTCGAGTTCGTCAATCCGTTCTCGAGATATGGGAGTTTGAAATTAAGGAATGCTTGAGAAACCATCAAAATTTTCGCCAGCCTGATACTCGAAACCAATAGCTACAAAGGTCTAGGGGAAAAATGCACATACCTTTGAAATCGGGCGAGTTTCCACTTTCAGATGCAACAGGAATTTCTCGAGTGCGTCATTCCGTTCGCGAGATATGGGAGTTTGAAATTAAGGAATGGTTGAGAAACCATCAAAATTTTCGCAAGTCTGATACGCGAAACCAATAACTACCAAGGCCTAGGGGAAAAATACACATACCTTTGTAATCGGGAGGATTTCCACTCTCAGATGCAACAGGAATTTCTCGAGTTCGTCAATCCGTTCGCGAGATATGGGAGTTTGAAGTTAAGGAATGGTTGAGAAACCATCAATATTTTCGCAAGTCTGATACTCGAAACCAATAACTGGAATGGCCTAGGAGAAAAGTACACACACCATTGTAATCGCGCATGTTTCTACTTTCAGATGCAACAGGAATTTCTCGAGTTCGTCAATGCGTTCGCGAGAAATGGGAGTTTGAAGTTAAGGAATGGTTGAGAAACTATCAAAATTTTCGCAAGTCTGATACTCGAAACCAATAACTATTATGGCCTAGGGGGAAAATACAGACACCATTCTAATCGGGCGAGTTTCTACTTTCAGATGCAACAGGAATTTCTGGAGTTCGTCAATCCGTTCGCGAGATATGGGAGTTTGAAGTTAACGAATGTTTGAGAAACCATCAAAATTTTCGCAAGTCTGATACACGAAACCAATAACTACAAAGGCCTGGGGGAAAAACACACATATCTTAGTAATCGGGCGAGTTTCTACTTTCAGATGCAACAGGAATTTCTCGAGTTCGTCAATCCGTTCGCGAGATATGGGAGTTTGAACTTAAGGAATGCTTGAGAAACCATCAAAATTTTCGCAACTCTGATGCTAGAAACGAATAACTGAAACGGCCTAGGGGAAAAGTACACACACCATTGTAATCGGGCGAGTTTCTACTTTCAGATGCAACAGGAACTTCTCGATTTCGTCAATCCGTTCGCGAGAAATGGGAGTTTGAAGTTAAGGAATGGTTGAGAAACTATCAAAATTTTCGCAAGTCTGATACTCGAAACCAATAACTACAATGGCCTAGGGGGAAAATACACATACCTTTGTAATCGGGCGAGTTTCCACTTTCAGATGCAACAGGAATTTCTCGAGTTCGTCAATCCGTTCGCGAGATATGGGAGTTTGAAGTTAAGGAATGGTTGAGAAACCATCGAAATTTTCGCGATTCTGATACGAGAAATCTATAACTGGAGTGACCTAGAGTAAAAGTACACACACCATTGTAATCGGGCGAGTTTCTACTTTCAGATGCAACAGGAATTTCTCGAGTTCGTCAATCCGTTCGCGAGATATGGGAGTTTGAACTTAAGGAATGCTTGAGAAACCATCAAAATTTTCGCAACTCTGATGCTAGAAACGAATAACTGAAATGGCCTAGGGGAAAAGTACACACACCATTGTAATCGGGCGAGTTTCAACTTTCAGATGCAACAGGAACTTCTCGATTTCGACAATCCGTTCGCGAGAAATGGGAGTTTGAAGTTAAGGAATGGTTGACAAACTATCAAAATTTTCGCAAGTCTGATACTCGAAACCATTAACTACAATGGCCTAGGGGGAAAATACACATACCTTTGTAATCGGGCGAGTTTCCACTTTCAGATGCAACAGGAATTTCTCGAGTTCGTCAATCCGTTCGCGAGATATGGGAGTTTGAAGTTAAGGAATGGTTGAGAAACCTTCGAAATTTTCGCGATTCTGATACGAGAAATCTATAACTGGAGTGACCTAGAGTAAAAGTACACACACCATTGTAATCGTGCGAGTTTCTGCTTTCAGATGCAACAGGAATTTCTCGAGTTCGTCAATCCGTTCTCGAGATATGGGAGTTTGAAATTAAGGAATGCTTGAGAAACCATCAAAATTTTCGCCAGCCTGATACTCGAAACCAATAGCTACAGAGGCCTAGGGGAAAAATGCACACACCATTGTAATCGGGCGAGTTTCTACTTTCAGATGCAACAGGAACTTCTCGATTTCGTCAATCCGTTCGCGAGAAATGGGAGTTTGAAGTTAAGGAATGGTTGAGAAACTATCAAAATTTTCGCAAGTCTGATACTCGAAACCAATAACTACAATGGCCTAGGGGGAAAATACACATACCTTTGTAATCGGGCGAGTTTCCACTTTCAGATGCAACAGGAATTTCTCGAGTTCGTCAATCCGTTCGCGAGATATGGGAGTTTGAAGTTAAGGAATGGTTGAGAAACCATCGAAATTTTCGCGATTCTGATACGAGAAATCTATAACTGGAGTGACCTAGAGTAAAAGTACACACACCATTGTAATCGGGCGAGTTTCTACTTTCAGATGCAACAGGAATTTCTCGAGTTCGTCAATCCGTTCGCGAGATATGGGAGTTTGAACTTAAGGAATGCTTGAGAAACCATCAAAATTTTCGCAACTCTGATGCTAGAAACGAATAACTGAAATGGCCTAGGGGAAAAGTACACACACCATTGTAATCGGGCGAGTTTCAACTTTCAGATGCAACAGGAACTTCTCGATTTCGACAATCCGTTCGCGAGAAATGGGAGTTTGAAGTTAAGGAATGGTTGACAAACTATCAAAATTTTCGCAAGTCTGATACTCGAAACCATTAACTACAATGGCCTAGGGGGAAAATACACATACCTTTGTAATCGGGCGAGTTTCCACTTTCAGATGCAACAGGAATTTCTCGAGTTCGTCAATCCGTTCGCGAGATATGGGAGTTTGAAGTTAAGGAATGGTTGAGAAACCTTCGAAATTTTCGCGATTCTGATACGAGAAATCTATAACTGGAGTGACCTAGAGTAAAAGTACACACACCATTGTAATCGTGCGAGTTTCTGCTTTCAGATGCAACAGGAATTTCTCGAGTTCGTCAATCCGTTCTCGAGATATGGGAGTTTGAAATTAAGGTATGCTTGAGAAACCATCAAAATTTTCGCCAGCCTGATACTCGAAACCAATAGCTACAGAGGCCTAGGGGAAAAATGCACATACCTTTGAAATCGGGCGAGTTTCCACTTTCAAATGCAACAGGAATTTCTCGAGTGCGTCATTCCGTTCGCGAGATATGGGAGTTTGAAATTAAGGAATGGTTGAGAAACCATCAAAATTTTCGCAAGTCTGATACGCGAAACCAATAACTACCAAGGCCTAGGGGAAAAATACACATACCTTTGTAATCGGGAGGATTTCCACTCTCAGATGCAACAGGAATTTCTCGAGTTCGTCAATCCGTTCGCGAGATATGGGAGTTTGAAGTTAAGGAATGGTTGAGAAACCATCAACATTTTCGCAAGTCTGATACTCGAAACCAATAACTGGAATGGCCTAGGAGAAAAGTACACACACCATTGTAATCGCGCATGTTTCTACTTTCAGATGCAACAGGAATTTCTCGAGTTCGTCAATGCGTTCGCGAGAAATGGGAGTTTGAAGTTAAGGAATGGTTGAGAAACTATCAAAATTTTCGCAAGTCTGATACTCGAAACCAATAACTACAATGGCCTAGGGGGAAAATACAGACACCATTCTAATCGGGCGAGTTTCTACTTTCAGATGCAACAGGAATTTCTGGAGTTCGTCAATCTGTTCGCGAGATATGGAAGTTTGAAGTTAACGAATGTTTGAGAAACCATCAAAATTTTCGCAAGTCTGATACACGAAACCAATAACTACAAAGGCCTGGGGGAAAAACACACATATCTTTGTAATCGGGCGAGTTTCTACTTTCAGATGCAACAGGAATTTCTCGAGTTCGTCAATCCGTTCGCGAGATATGGGAGTTTGAACTTAAGGAATGCTTGAGAAACCATCAAAATTTTCGCAACTCTGATGCTAGAAACGAATAACTGAAACGGCCTAGGGGAAAAGTACACACACCATTGTAATCGGGCGAGTTTCTACTTTCAGATGCAACAGGAATTTCTCGAGTTCGTCAATCCGTTCGCGAGATATGGGAGTTTGAAGTTAAGGAATGGTTGAGAAACCATCGAAATTTTCGCGATTCTGATACGAGAGATTTATAACTGGAGTGACCTAGAGTAAAAGTACACACACCATTGTAATCGTGCGAGTTTCTGCTTTCAGATGCAACAGGAATTTCTGGAGTTCGTCAATCCGTTCTCGAGATATGGGAGTTTGAAATTAAGGAATGCTTGAGAAACCATCAAAATTTTCGCCAGTCTGATACTCGAAACCAATAGCTACAAAGGCCTAGGGGAAAAATGCACATACCTTTGAAATCGGGCGAGATTCCACTTTCAGATGCAACAGGAATTTCTCGAGTGCGTCATTCCGTTCGCGAGATATGGGAGTTTGAAATTAAGGAATGGTTGAGAAACCATCAAAATTTTCGCAAGTCTGATACGCGAAACCAATAACTACCAAGGCCTAGGGGAAAAATACACATACCTTTGTAATCGGGAGGATTTCCACTCTCAGATGCAACAGGAATTTCTCGAGTTCGTCAATCCGTTCGCGAGATATGGGAGTTTGAAGTTAAGGAATGGTTGAGAAACCATCAACATTTTCGCAAGTCTGATACTCGAAACCAATAACTGGAATGGCCTAGGAGAAAAGTACACACACCATTGTAATCGCGCATGTTTCTACTTTCAGATGCAACAGGAATTTCTCGAGTTCGTCAATGCGTTCGCGAGAAATGGGAGTTTGAAGTTAAGGAATGGTTGAGAAACTATCAAAATTTTCGCAAGTCTGATACTCGAAACCAATAACTACAATGGCCTAGGGGGAAAATACAGACACCATTCTAATCGGGCGAGTTTCTACTTTCAGATGCAACAGGAATTTCTGGAGTTCGTCAATCTGTTCGCGAGATATGGAAGTTTGAAGTTAACGAATGTTTGAGAAACCATCAAAATTTTCGCAAGTCTGATACACGAAACCAATAACTACAAAGGCCTGGGGGAAAAACACACATATCTTTGTAATCGGGCGAGTTTCTACTTTCAGATGCAACAGGAATTTCTCGAGTTCGTCAATCCGTTCGCGAGATATGGGAGTTTGAACTTAAGGAATGCTTGAGAAACCATCAAAATTTTCGCAACTCTGATGCTAGAAACGAATAACTGAAACGGCCTAGGGGAAAAGTACACACACCATTGTAATCGGGCGAGTTTCTACTTTCAGATGTAACAGGAATTTCTCGAGTTCGTCAATCCGTTCGCGAGATATGGGAGTTTGAAGTTAAGGAATGGTTGAGAAACCATCGAAATTTTCGCGATTCTGATACGAGAAATTTATAACTGGAGTGACCTAGAGTAAAAGTACACACACCATTGTAATCGTGCGAGTTTCTGCGTTCAGATGCAACAGGAATTTCTCGAGTTCGTCAATCCGTTCTCGAGATATGGGAGTTTGAAATTAAGGAATGCTTGAGAAACCATCAAAATTTTCGCCAGTCTGATACTCGAAACCAATAGCTACAAAGGCCTAGGGGAAAAATGCACATACCTTTGAAATCGGGCGAGATTCCACTTTCAGATGCAACAGGAATTTCTCGAGTGCGTCATTCCGTTCGCGAGATATGGGAGTTTGAAATTAAGTAATGGTTGAGAAACCATCAAAATTTTCGCAAGTCTGATACGCGAAACCAATAACTACCAAGGCCTAGGGGAAAAATACACATACCTTTGTAATCGGGAGGATTTCCACTCTCAGATGCAACAGGAATTTCTCGAGTTCGTCAATCCGTTCACGAGATATGGGAGTTTGAAGTTAAGGAATGGTTGAGAAACCATCAACATTTTCGCAAGTCTGATACTCGAAACCAATAACTGGAATGGCCTAGGAGAAAAGTACACACACCATTGTAATCGCGCATGTTTCTACTTTCAGATGCAACAGGAATTTCTCGAGTTCGTCAATGCGTTCGCGAGAAATGGGAGTTTGAAGTTAAGGAATGGTTGAGAAACTATCAAAATTTTCGCAAGTCTGATACTCGAAACCAATAACTACAATGGCCTAGGGGGAAAATACAGACACCATTCTAATCGGGCGAGTTTCTACTTTCAGATGCAACAGGAATTTCTGGAGTTCGTCAATCCGTTCGCGAGATATGGGAGTTTGAAGTTAACGAATGTTTGAGAAACCATCAAAATTTTCGCAAGTCTGATACACGAAACCAATAACTACAAAGGCCTGGGGGAAAAACACACATATCTTTGTAATCGGGCGAGTTTCTACTTTCAGATGCAACAGGAATTTCTCGAGTTCGTCAATCCGTTCGCGAGATATGGGAGTTTGAACTTAAGGAATGCTTGAGAAACCATCAAAATTTTCGCAACTCTGATGCTAGAAACGAATAACTGAAATGGCCTAGGGGAAAAGTACACACACCATTGTAATCGGGCGAGTTTCTACTTTCAGATGCAACAGGAACTTCTCGATTTCGACAATCCGTTCGCGAGAAATGGGAGTTTGAAGTTAAGGAATGGTTAAGAAACTATCAAAATTTTCGCAAGTCTGATACTCGAAACCAATAACTACAATGGCCTAGGGGGAAAATACACATACCTTTGTAATCGGGCGAGTTTCCACTTTCAGATGCAACAGGAATTTCTCGAGTTCGTCAATCCGTTCGCGAGATATGGGAGTTTGAAGTTAAGGAATGGTTGAGAAACCATCGAAATTTTCGCGATTCTGATACGAGAAATCTATAACTGGACTGACCTAGAGTAAAAGTACACACACCATTGTAATCGTGCGAGTTTCTGCTTTCAGATGCAACAGGAATTTCTCGAGTTCGTCAATCCGTTCTCGAGATATGGGAGTTTGAAATTTAGGAATGCTTGAGAAACCATCAAAATTTTCGCCAGCCTGATACTCGAAACCAATAGCTACAAAGGCCTAGGGGAAAAATGCACATACCTTTGAAATCGGGCGAGTTTCCACTTTCAGATGCAACAGGAATTTCTCGAGTGCGTCATTCCGTTCGCGAGATATGGGAGTTTGAAATTAAGGAATGGTTGAGAAACCATCAAAATTTTCGCAAGTCTGATACACGAAACCAATAACTACAAAGGCCTGGGGGAAAAACACACATATCTTTGTAATCGGGCGAGTTTCTACTTTCAGATGCAACAGGAATTTCTCGAGTTCGTCAATCCGTTCGCGAGATATGGGAGTTTGAACTTAAGGAATGCTTGAGAAACCATCAAAATTTTCGCAACTCTGATGCTAGAAACGAATAACTGAAATGGCCTAGGGGAAAAGTACACACACCATTGTAATCGGGCGAGTTTCTACTTTCAGATGCAACAGGAATTTCTCGAGTTCGTCAATCCGTTCGCGAGATATGGGAGTTTGAAGTTAAGGAATGGTTGAGAAACCATCGAAATTTTCGCGATTCTGATACGAGAAATTTATAACTGGAGTGACCTAGAGTAAAAGTACACACACCATTGTAATCGTGCGAGTTTCTGCTTTCAGATGCAACCGGAATTTCTCGAGTTCGTCAATCCGTTCTCGAGATATGGGAGTTTGAAATTAAGGAATGCTTGAGAAACCATCAAAATTTTCGCCAGCCTGATACTCGAAACCAATAGCTACAAAGGTCTAGGGGAAAAATGCACATACCTTTGAAATCGGGCGAGTTTCCACTTTCAGATGCAACAGGAATTTCTCGAGTGCGTCATTCCGTTCGCGAGATATGGGAGTTTGAAATTAAGGAATGGTTGAGAAACCATCAAAATTTTCGCAAGTCTGATACGCGAAACCAATAACTACCAAGGCCTAGGGGAAAAATACACATACCTTTGTAATCGGGAGGATTTCCACTCTCAGATGCAACAGGAATTTCTCGAGTTCGTCAATCCGTTCGCGAGATATGGGAGTTTGAAGTTAAGGAATGGTTGAGAAACCATCATCATTTTCGCAAGTCTGATACTCGAAACCAATAACTGGAATGGCCTAGGAGAAAAGTTCACACACCATTGTAATCGCGCATGTTTCTACTTTCAGATGCAACAGGAATTTCTCGAGTTCGTCAATGCGTTCGCGAGAAATGGGAGTTTGAAGTTAAGGAATGGTTGAGAAACTATCAAAATTTTCGCAAGTCTGATACTCGAAACCAATAACTACAATGGCCTAGGGGGGAAATACAGAAACCATTCTAATCGGGCGAGTTTCTACTTTCAGATGCAACAGGAATTTCTGGAGTTCGTCAATCCGTTCGCGAGATATGGAAGTTTGAAGTTAACGAATGTTTGAGAAACCATCAAAATTTTCGCAAGTCTGACACACGAAACCAATAACTACAAAGGCCTGGGGGAAAAACACACATATCTTTGTAATCGGACGAGTTTCTACTTTCAGATGCAACAGGAATTTCTCGAGTTCGTCAATCCGTTCGCGAGATATGGGAGTTTGAACTTAAGGAATGCTTGAGAAACCATCAAAATTTTCGCAACTCTGATGCTAGAAACGAATAACTGAAACGGCCTAGGGGAAAAGTACACACACCATTGTAATCGGGCGAGTTTCTACTTTCAGATGCAACAGGAACTTCTCGATTTCGTCAATCCGTTCGCGAGAAATGGGAGTTTGAAGTTAAGGAATGGTTGAGAAACTATCAAAATTTTCGCAAGTCTGATACTCGAAACCAATAACTACAATGGCTTAGGGGGAAAATACACATACCTTTGTAATCGGGCGAGTTTCCACTTTCAGATGCAACAGGAATTTCTCGAGTTCGTCAATCCGTTCGCGGGATATGGGAGTTTGAAGTTAAGGAATGGTTGAGAAACCATCGAAATTTTCGCGATTCTGATACGAGAAATCTATAACTGGAGTGACCTAGAGTAAAAGTACACACACCATTGTAATCGTGCGAGTTTCTGCTTTCAGATGCAACAGGAATTTCTCGAGTTCGTCAATCCGTTCTCGAGATATGGGAGTTTGAAATTAAGGAATGCTTGAGAAACCATCAAAATTTTCGCCAGCCTGATACTCGAAACGAATAGCTACAAAGGCCTAGGGGAAAAATGCACATACCTTTGAAATCGGGCGAGTTTCCACTTTCAGATGCAACAGGAATTTCTCGAGTGCGTCATTCCGTTCGCGAGATATGGGAGTTTGAAATTAAGGAATGGTTGAGAAACCATCAAAATTTTCGCAAGTCTGATACACGAAACCAATAACTACAAAGGCCTGGGGGAAAAACACACATATCTTTGTAATCGGGCGAGTTTCTACTTTCAGATGCAACAGGAATTTCTCGAGTTCGTCAATCCGTTCGCGAGATATGGGAGTTTGAACTGAAGGAATGCTTGAGAAACCATCAAAATTTTCGCAACTCTGATGCTAGAAACGAATAACTGAAATGGCCTAGGGGAAAAGTACACACACCATTGTAATCGGGCGAGTTTCTACTTTCAGATGCAACAGGAATTTCTCGAGTTCGTCAATCCGTTCGCGAGATATGGGAGTTTGAAGTTAAGGAATGGTTGAGAAACCATCGAAATTTTCGCGATTCTGATACGAGAAATTTATAACTGGAGTGACCTAGAGTAAAAGTACACACACCATTGTAATCGTGCGAGTTTCTGCTTTCAGATGCAACAGGAATTTCTCGAGTTCGTCAATCCGTTCTCGAGATATGGGAGTTTGAAATTAAGGAATGCTTGAGAAACCATCAAAATTTTCGCCAGTCTGATACTCGAAACCAATAGCTACAAAGGTCTAGGGGAAAGATGCACATACCTTTGAAATCGGGCGAGATTCCACTTTCAGATGCAACAGGAATTTCTCGAGTGCGTCATTCCGTTCGCGAGATATGGGAGTTTGAAATTAAGGAATGGTTGAGAAACCATCAAAATTTTCGCAAGTCTGATACGCGAAACCAACAACTACCAAGGCCTAGGGGAAAAATACACATACCTTTGTAATCGGGAGGATTTCCACTCTCAGATGCAACAGGAATTTCTCGAGTTCGTCAATCCGTTCGCGAGATATGGGAGTTTGAAGTTAAGGAATGGTTGAGAAACCATCAATATTTTCGCAAGTCTGATACTCGAAACCAATAACTGGAATGGCCTAGGAGAAAAGTACACACACCATTGTAATCGCGCATGTTTCTACTTTCAGATGCAACAGGAATTTCTCGAGTTCGTCAATGCGTTCGCGAGAAATGGGAGTTTGAAGTTAAGGAATGGTTGAGAAACTATCAAAATTTTCGCAAGTCTGATACTCGAAACCAATAACTATTATGGCCTAGGGGGAAAATACAGACACCATTCTAATCGGGCGAGTTTCTACTTTCAGATGCAACAGGAATTTCTGGAGTTCGTCAATCCGTTCGCGAGATATGGGAGTTTGAAGTTAACGAATGTTTGAGAAACCATCAAAATTTTCGCAAGTCTGATACACGAAACCAATAACTACAAAGGCCTGGGGGAAAAACACACATATCTTAGTAATCGGGCGAGTTTCTACTTTCAGATGCAACAGGAATTTCTCGAGTTCGTCAATCCGTTCGCGAGATATGGGAGTTTGAACTTAAGGAATGCTTGAGAAACCATCAAAATTTTCGCAACTCTGATGCTAGAAACGAATAACTGAAACGGCCTAGGGGAAAAGTACACACACCATTGTAATCGGGCGAGTTTCTACTTTCAGATGCAACAGGAACTTCTCGATTTCGTCAATCCGTTCGCGAGAAATGGGAGTTTGAAGTTAAGGAATGGTTGAGAAACTATCAAAATTTTCGCAAGTCTGATACTCGAAACCAATAACTACAATGGCCTAGGGGGAAAATACACATACCTTTGTAATCGGGCGAGGTTCCACTTTCAGATGCAACAGGAATTTCTCGAGTTCGTCAATCCGTTCGCGAGATATGGGAGTTTGAAGTTAAGGAATGGTTGAGAAACCATCGAAATTTTCGCGATTCTGATACGAGAAATCTATAACTGGAGTGACCTAGAGTAAAAGTACACACACCATTGTAATCGTGCGAGTTTCTGCTTTCAGATGCAACAGGAATTTCTCGAGTTCGTCAATCCGTTCTCGAGATATGGGAGTTTGAAATTAAGGAATGCTTGAGAAACCATCAAAATTTTCGCCAGCCTGATACTCGAAACCAATAGCTACAAAGGCCTAGGGGAAAAATGCACATACCTTTGAAATCGGGCGAGTTTCCACTTTCAGATGCAACAGGAAATTCTCGAGTGCGTCATTCCGTTCGCGAGATATGGGAGTTTGAAATTAAGGAATGGTTGAGAAACCATCAAAATTTTCGCAAGTCTGATACGCGAAACCAATAACTACCAAGGCCTAGGGGAAAAATACACATACCTTTGTAATCGGGAGGATTTCCACTCTCAGATGCAACAGGAATTTCTCGATTTCGTCAATCCGTTCGCGAGATATGGGAGTTTGAAGTTAAGGAATGGTTGAGAAACCATCAACATTTTCGCAAGTCTGATACACGAAACCAATAACTGGAATGGCCTAGGAGAAAAGTACACACACCATTGTAATCGCGCATGTTTCTACTTTCAGATGCAACAGGAATTTCTCGAGTTCGTCAATGCGTTCGCGAGAAATGTGACTTTGAAGTTAAGGAATGGTTGAGAAACTATCAAAATTTTCGCAAGTCTGATACTGGAAACCAATAAATACAATGGCCTAGGGGGAAAATACAGACACCATTCTAATCGGGCGAGTTTCTACTTTCAGATGCAACAGGAATTTCTGGAGTTCGTCAATCCGTTCGCGAGATATGGGAGTTTGAACTTAAGGAATGCTTGAGAAACCATCAAAATTTTCGCAACTCTGATGCTAGAAACGAATAACTGAAATGGCCTAGGGGAAAAGTACACACACCATTGTAATCGGGCGAGTTTCTACTTTCAGATGCAACAGGAACTTCTCGATTTCGACAATGCGTTCGCGAGATATGGGAGTTTGAAATTAAGGAATGGTTGAGAAACCATCAAAATTTTCGCAAGTCTGATACGCGAAACCAATAACTACCAAGGCCTAGGGGAAAAATACACATACCTTTGTAATCGGGAGGATTTCCACTCTCAGATGCAACAGGAATTTCTCGATTTCGTCAATCCGTTCGCGAGATATGGGAGTTTGAAGTTAAGGAATGGTTGAGAAACCATCAACATTTTCGCAAGTCTGATACACGAAACCAATAACTGGAATGGCCTAGGAGAAAAGTACACACACCATTGTAATCGCGCATGTTTCTACTTTCAGATGCAACAGGAATTTCTCGAGTTCGTCAATGCGTTCGCGAGAAATGTGACTTTGAAGTTAAGGAATGGTTGAGAAACTATCAAAATTTTCGCAAGTCTGATACTGGAAACCAATAACTACAATGGCCTAGGGGGAAAATACAGACACCATTCTAATCGGGCGAGTTTCTACTTTCAGATGCAACAGGAATTTCTGGAGTTCGTCAATCCGTTCGCGAGATATGGGAGTTTGAACTTAAGGAATGCTTGTGAAACCATCAAAATTTTCGCAACTCTGATGCTAGAAACGAATAACTGAAATGGCCTAGGGGAAAAGTACACACACCATTGTAATCGGGCGAGTTTCTACTTTCAGATGCAACAGGAACTTCTCGATTTCGACAATGCGTTCGCGAGAAATGGGAGTTTGAAGTTAAGGAATGGTTGAGAAACCATCAAAATTTTCGCAACTCTGATGCTAGAAACGAATAACTGAAATGGCCTAGGGGAAAAGTACACACACCATTGTAATCGGGCGAGTTTCTACTTTCAGATGCAACAGGAACTTCTCGATTTCGACAATGCGTTCGCGAGAAATGGGAGTTTGAAGTTAAGGAATGGTTGAGAAACTATCAAAATTTTCGCAAGTCTGATACTCGAAACCAATAACTACAATGGCCTAGGGGGAAAATACACATACCTTTGTAATCGGGCGAGTTTCCACTTTCAGATGCAACAGGAATTTCTCGAGTTCGTCAATCCGTTCGCGAGATATGGGAGTTTGAAGTTAAGGAATGGTTGAGAAACCTTCGAAATTTTCGCGATTCTGATACGAGAAATCTATAACTGGAGTGACCTAGAGTAAGAGTACACACACCATTGTAATCGTGCGAGTTTCTGCTTTCAGATGCAACGGGAATTTCTCGAGTTCGTCAATCCGTTCTCGAGATATGGGAGTTTGAAATTAAGGAATGCTTGAGAAACCATCAAAATTTTCGCCAGCCTGATACTCGAAACCAATAGCTACAAAGGCCTAGGGGAAAAATGCACATACCTTTGAAATCGGGCGAGTTTCCACTTTCAAATGCAACAGGAATTTCTCGAGTGCGTCATTCCGTTCGCGAGATATGGGAGTTTGAAATTAAGGAATGGTTGAGAAACCATCAAAATTTTCGCAAGTCTGATACGCGAAACCAATAACTACCAAGGCCTAGGGGAAAAATTCACATACCTTTGTAATCGGGAGGATTTCCACTCTCAGATGCAACAGGAATTTCTCGAGTTCGTCAATCCGTTCGCGAGATATGGGAGTTTGAAGTTAAGGAATGGTTGAGAAACCATCAACATTTTCGCAAGTCTGATACTCGAAACCAATAACTGGAATGGCCTAGGAGAAAAGTACACACACCATTGTAATCGCGCATGTTTCTACTTTCAGGTGCAACAGGAATTTCTCGAGTTCGTCAATGCGTTCGCGAGAAACGGGAGTTTGAAGTTAAGGAATGGTTGAGAAACTATCAAAATATTCGCAAGTCTGATACTCGAAACCAATAACTACAATGGCCTAGGGGGAAAATACAGACACCATTCTAATCGGGCGAGTTTCTACTTTCAGATGCAACAGGAATTTCTGGAGTTCGTCAATCCGTTCGCGAGATATGGAAGTTTGAAGTTAACGAATGTTTGAGAAACCATCAAAATTTTCGCAAGTCTGATACACGAAACCAATAACTACAAAGGCCTGGGGGAAAAACACACATATCTTTGTAATCGGGCGAGTTTCTACTTTCAGATGCAACAGGAATTTCTCGAGTTCGTCAATCCGTTCGCGAGATATGGGAGTTTGAACTTAAGGAATGCTTGAGAAACCATCAAAATTTTCGCAACTCTGATGCTAGAAACGAATAACTGAAACGGCCTAGGGGAAAAGTACACACACCATTGTAATCGGGCGAGTTTCTACTTTCAGATGCAACAGGAACTTCTCGATTTCGTCAATCCGTTCGCGAGAAATGGGAGTTTGAAGTTAAGGAATGGTTGAGAAACTATCAAAATTTTCGCAAGTCTGATACTCGAAACCAATAACTACAATGGCCTAGGGGGAAAATACACATACCTTTGTAATCGGGCGAGTTTCCACTTTCAGATGCAACAGGAATTTCTCGAGTTCGTCAATCCGTTCGCGAGATATGGGAGTTTGAAGTTAAGGAATGGTTGAGAAACCATCGAAATTTTCGCGATTCTGATACGAGAAATCTATAACTGGAGTGACCTAGAGTAAAAGTACACACACCATTGTAATCGTGCGAGTTTCCTCTTTCAGATGCAACAGGAATTTCTCGAGTTCGTCAATCCGTTCTCGAGATATGGGAGTTTGAAATTACGGAATGCTTGAGAAACCATCAAAATTTTCGCCAGCCTGATACTCGAAACCAATAGCTACAAAGGCCTAGGGGAAAAATGCACATACCTTTGAAATCGGGCGAGTTTCCACTTTCAGATGCAACAGGAATTTCTCGAGTGCGTCATTCCGTTCGCGAGATATGGGAGTTTGAAATTAAGGAATGCTTGAGAAACCATCGAAATTTTCGCGATTCTGATACGAGAAATTTATAACTGGAGTGACCTAGAGTAAAAGTACACACACCATTGTAATCGTGCGAGTTTCTGCTTTCAGAGGCAACAGGAATTTCTCGAGTTCGTCAATCCGTTCTCGAGATATGGGAGTTTGAAATTAAGGAATGCTTGAGAAACCATCAAAATTTTCGCAAGTCTGATACTCGAAACCAATAGCTACAAAGGCCTAGGGGAAAAATGCACATACCTTTGAAATCGGGCGAGTTTCCACTTTCAAATGCAACAGGAATTTCTCGAGTGCGTCATTCCGTTCGCGAGATATGGGAGTTTGAAATTAAGGAATGGTTGAGAAACCATCAAAATTTTCGCAAGTCTGATACGCGAAACCAATAACTACCAAGGCCTAGGGGAAAAATTCACATACCTTTGTAATCGGGAGGATTTCCACTCTCAGATGCAACAGGAATTTCTCGAGTTCGTCAATCCGTTCGCGAGATATGGGAGTTTGAAGTTAAGGAATGGTTGAGAAACCATCAACATTTTCGCAAGTCTGATACTCGAAACCAATAACTGGAATGGCCTAGGAGAAAAGTACACACACCATTGTAATCGCGCATGTTTCTACTTTCAGGTGCAACAGGAATTTCTCGAGTTCGTCAATGCGTTCGCGAGAAACGGGAGTTTGAAGTTAAGGAATGGTTGAGAAACTATCAAAATATTCGCAAGTCTGATACTCGAAACCAATAACTACAATGGCCTAGGGGGAAAATACAGACACCATTCTAATCGGGCGAGTTTCTACTTTCAGATGCAACAGGAATTTCTGGAGTTCGTCAATCCGTTCGCGAGATATGGAAGTTTGAAGTTAACGAATGTTTGAGAAACCATCAAAATTTTCGCAAGTCTGATACACGAAACCAATAACTACAAAGGCCTGGGGGAAAAACACACATATCTTTGTAATCGGGCGAGTTTCTACTTTCAGATGCAACAGGAATTTCTCGAGTTCGTCAATCCGTTCGCGAGATATGGGAGTTTGAACTTAAGGAATGCTTGAGAAACCATCAAAATTTTCGCAACTCTGATGCTAGAAACGAATAACTGAAACGGCCTAGGGGAAAAGTACACACACCATTGTAATCGGGCGAGTTTCTACTTTCAGATGCAACAGGAACTTCTCGATTTCGTCAATCCGTTCGCGAGAAATGGGAGTTTGAAGTTAAGGAATGGTTGAGAAACTATCAAAATTTTCGCAAGTCTGATACTCGAAACCAATAACTACAATGGCCTAGGGGGAAAATACACATACCTTTGTAATCGGGCGAGTTTCCACTTTCAGATGCAACAGGAATTTCTCGAGTTCGTCAATCCGTTCGCGAGATATGGGAGTTTGAAGTTAAGGAATGGTTGAGAAACCATCGATATTTTCGCGATTCTGATACGAGAAATCTATAACTGGAGTGACCTAGAGTAAAAGTACACACACCATTGTAATCGTGCGAGTTTCCTCTTTCAGATGCAACAGGAATTTCTCGAGTTCGTCAATCCGTTCTCGAGATATGGGAGTTTGAAATTACGGAATGCTTGAGAAACCATCAAAATTTTCGCCAGCCTGATACTCGAAACCAATAGCTACAAAGGCCTAGGGGAAAAATGCACATACCTTTGAAATCGGGCGAGTTTCCACTTTCAGATGCAACAGGAATTTCTCGAGTGCGTCATTCCGTTCGCGAGATATGGGAGTTTGAAATTAAGGAATGCTTGAGAAACCATCGAAATTTTCGCGATTCTGATACGAGAAATTTATAACTGGAGTGACCTAGAGTAAAAGTACACACACCATTGTAATCGTGCGAGTTTCTGCTTTCAGAGGCAACAGGAATTTCTCGAGTTCGTCAATCCGTTCTCGAGATATGGGAGTTTGAAATTAAGGAATGCTTGAGAAACCATCAAAATTTTCGCAAGTCTGATACTCGAAACCAATAGCTACAAAGGCCTAGGGGAAAAATGCACATACCTTTGAAATCGGGCGAGTTTCCACTTTCAAATGCAACAGGAATTTCTCGAGTGCGTCATTCCGTTCGCGAGATATGGGAGTTTGAAATTAAGGAATGGTTGAGAAACCATCAAAATTTTCGCAAGTCTGATACGCGAAACCAATAACTACCAAGGCCTAGGGGAAAAATTCACATACCTTTGTAATCGGGAGGATTTCCACTCTCAGATGCAACAGGAATTTCTCGAGTTCGTCAATCCGTTCGCGAGATATGGGAGTTTGAAGTTAAGGAATGGTTGAGAAACCATCAACATTTTCGCAAGTCTGATACTCGAAACCAATAACTGGAATGGCCTAGGAGAAAAGTACACACACCATTGTAATCGCGCATGTTTCTACTTTCAGATGCAACAGGAATTTCTCGAGTTCGTCAATGCGTTCGCGAGAAATGGGAGTTTGAAGTTAAGGAATGGTTGAGAAACTATCAAAATTTTCGCAAGTCTGATACTCGAAACCAATAACTACAATGGCCTAGGGGGAAAATACAGACACCATTCTAATCGGGCGAGTTTCTACTTTCAGATGCAACAGGAATTTCTGGAGTTCGTCAATCCGTTCGCGAGATATGGAAGTTTGAAGTTAACGAATGTTTGAGAAACCATCAAAATTTTCGCAAGTCTGATACACGAAACCAATAACTACAAAGGCCTGGGGGAAAAACACACATATCTTTGTAATCGGGCGAGTTTCTACTTTCAGATGCAACAGGAATTTCTCGAGTTCGTCAATCCGTTCGCGAGATATGGGAGTTTGAACTTAAGGAATGCTTGAGAAACCATCAAAATTTTCGCAACTCTGATGCTAGAAACGAATAACTGAAACGGCCTAGGGGAAAAGTACACACACCATTGTAATCGGGCGAGTTTCTACTTTCAGATGCAACAGGAACTTCTCGATTTCGTCAATCCGTTCGCGAGAAATGGGAGTTTGAAGTTAAGGAATGGTTGAGAAACTATCAAAATTTTCGCAAGTCTGATACTCGAAACCGATAACTACAATGGCCTAGGGGGAAAATACACATACCTTTGTAATCGGGCGAGTTTCCACTTTCAGATGCAACAGGAATTTCTCGAGTTCGTCAATCCGTTCGCGAGATATGGGAGTTTGAAGTTAAGGAATGGTTGAGAAACCATCGAAATTTTCGCGATTCTGATACGAGAAATCTATAACTGGAGTGACCTAGAGTAAAAGTACACACACCATTGTAATCGTGCGAGTTTCCTCTTTCAGATGCAACAGGAATTTCTCGAGTTCGTCAATCCGTTCTCGAGATATGGGAGTTTGAAATTAAGGAATGCTTGAGAAACCATCAAAATTTTCGCCAGCCTGATACTCGAAACCAATAGCTACAAAGGCCTAGCGGAAAAACACACATATCTTTGTAATCGGGCGAGTTTCTACTTTCAGATGCAACAGGAATTTCTCGAGTTCGTCAATCCGTTCGCGAGATATGGGAGTTTGAACTTAAGGAATGCTTGAGAAACCATCGAAATTTTCGCGATTCTGATACGAGAAATTTATAACTGGAGTGACCTAGAGTAAAAGTACACACACCATTGTAATCGTGCGAGTTTCTGCTTTCAGAGGCAACAGGAATTTCTCGAGTTCGTCAATCCGTTCTCGAGATATGGGAGTTTGAAATTAAGGAATGCTTGAGAAACCATCAAAATTTTCGCAAGTCTGATACTCGAAACCAATAGCTACAAAGGCCTAGGGGAAAAATGCACATACCTTTGAAATCGGGCGAGTTTCCACTTTCAAATGCAACAGGAATTTCTCGAGTGCGTCATTCCGTTCGCGAGATATGGGAGTTTGAAATTAAGGAATGGTTGAGAAACCATCAAAATTTTCGCAAGTCTGATACGCGAAACCAATAACTACCAAGGCCTAGGGGAAAAATTCACATACCTTTGTAATCGGGAGGATTTCCACTCTCAGATGCAACAGGAATTTCTCGAGTTCGTCAATCCGTTCGCGAGATATGGGAGTTTGAAGTTAAGGAATGGTTGAGAAACCATCAACATTTTCGCAAGTCTGATACTCGAAACCAATAACTGGAATGGCCTAGGAGAAAAGTACACACACCATTGTAATCGCGCATGTTTCTACTTTCAGATGCAACAGGAATTTCTCGAGTTCGTCAATGCGTTCGCGAGAAATGGGAGTTTGAAGTTAAGGAATGGTTGAGAAACTATCAAAATTTTCGCAAGTCTGATACTCGAAACCAATAACTACAATGGCCTAGGGGGAAAATACAGACACCATTCTAATCGGGCGAGTTTCTACTTTCAGATGCAACAGGAATTTCTGGAGTTCGTCAATCCGTTCGCGAGATATGGAAGTTTGAAGTTAACGAATGTTTGAGAAACCATCAAAATTTTCGCAAGTCTGATACACGAAACCAATAACTACAAAGGCCTGGGGGAAAAACACACATATCTTTGTAATCGGGCGAGTTTCTACTTTCAGATGCAACAGGAATTTCTCGAGTTCGTCAATCCGTTCGCGAGATATGGGAGTTTGAACTTAAGGAATGCTTGAGAAACCATCAAAATTTTCGCAACTCTGATGCTAGAAACGAATAACTGAAACGGCCTAGGGGAAAAGTACACACACCATTGTAATCGGGCGAGTTTCTACTTTCAGATGCAACAGGAACTTCTCGATTTCGTCAATCCGTTCGCGAGAAATGGGAGTTTGAAGTTAAGGAATGGTTGAGAAACTATCAAAATTTTCGCAAGTCTGATACTCGAAACCGATAACTACAATGGCCTAGGGGGAAAATACACATACCTTTGTAATCGGGCGAGTTTCCACTTTCAGATGCAACAGGAATTTCTCGAGTTCGTCAATCCGTTCGCGAGATATGGGAGTTTGAAGTTAAGGAATGGTTGAGAAACCATCGAAATTTTCGCGATTCTGATACGAGAAATCTATAACTGGAGTGACCTAGAGTAAAAGTACACACACCATTGTAATCGTGCGAGTTTCCTCTTTCAGATGCAACAGGAATTTCTCGAGTTCGTCAATCCGTTCTCGAGATATGGGAGTTTGAAATTAAGGAATGCTTGAGAAACCATCAAAATTTTCGCCAGCCTGATACTCGAAACCAATAGCTACAAAGGCCTAGCGGAAAAACACACATATCTTTGTAATCGGGCGAGTTTCTACTTTCAGATGCAACAGGAATTTCTCGAGTTCGTCAATCCGTTCGCGAGATATGGGAGTTTGAACTTAAGGAATGCTTGAGAAACCATCGAAATTTTCGCGATTCTGATACGAGAAATTTATAACTGGAGTGACCTAGAGTAAAAGTACACACACCATTGTAATCGTGCGAGTTTCTGCTTTCAGAGGCAACAGGAATTTCTCGAGTTCGTCAATCCGTTCTCGAGATATGGGAGTTTGAAATTAAGGAATGCTTGAGAAACCATCAAAATTTTCGCAAGTCTGATACTCGAAACCAATAGCTACAAAGGCCTAGGGGAAAAATGCACATACCTTTGAAATCGGGCGAGTTTCCACTTTCAAATGCAACAGGAATTTCTCGAGTGCGTCATTCCGTTCGCGAGATATGGGAGTTTGAAATTAAGGAATGGTTGAGAAACCATCAAAATTTTCGCAAGTCTGATACGCGAAACCAATAACTACCAAGGCCTAGGGGAAAAATTCACATACCTTTGTAATCGGGAGGATTTCCACTCTCAGATGCAACAGGAATTTCTCGAGTTCGTCAATCCGTTCGCGAGATATGGGAGTTTGAAGTTAAGGAATGGTTGAGAAACCATCAACATTTTCGCAAGTCTGATACTCGAAACCAATAACTGGAATGGCCTAGGAGAAAAGTACACACACCATTGTAATCGCGCATGTTTCTACTTTCAGATGCAACAGGAATTTCTCGAGTTCGTCAATGCGTTCGCGAGAAATGGGAGTTTGAAGTTAAGGAATGGTTGAGAAACTATCAAAATTTTCGCAAGTCTGATACTCGAAACCAATAACTACAATGGCCTAGGGGGAAAATACAGACACCATTCTAATCGGGCGAGTTTCTACTTTCAGATGCAACAGGAATTTCTGGAGTTCGTCAATCCGTTCGCGAGATATGGAAGTTTGAAGTTAACGAATGTTTGAGAAACCATCAAAATTTTCGCAAGTCTGATACACGAAACCAATAACTACAAAGGCCTGGGGGAAAAACACACATATCTTTGTAATCGGGCGAGTTTCTACTTTCAGATGCAACAGGAATTTCTCGAGTTCGTCAATCCGTTCGCGAGATATGGGAGTTTGAACTTAAGGAATGCTTGAGAAACCATCAAAATTTTCGCAACTCTGATGCTAGAAACGAATAACTGAAACGGCCTAGGGGAAAAGTACACACACCATTGTAATCGGGCGAGTTTCTACTTTCAGATGCAACAGGAACTTCTCGATTTCGTCAATCCGTTCGCGAGAAATGGGAGTTTGAAGTTAAGGAATGGTTGAGAAACTATCAAAATTTTCGCAAGTCTGATACTCGAAACCGATAACTACAATGGCCTAGGGGGAAAATACACATACCTTTGTAATCGGGCGAGTTTCCACTTTCAGATGCAACAGGAATTTCTCGAGTTCGTCAATCCGTTCGCGAGATATGGGAGTTTGAAGTTAAGGAATGGTTGAGAAACCATCGAAATTTTCGCGATTCTGATACGAGAAATCTATAACTGGAGTGACCTAGAGTAAAAGTACACACACCATTGTAATCGTGCGAGTTTCCTCTTTCAGATGCAACAGGAATTTCTCGAGTTCGTCAATCCGTTCTCGAGATATGGGAGTTTGAAATTAAGGAATGCTTGAGAAACCATCAAAATTTTCGCCAGCCTGATACTCGAAACCAATAGCTACAAAGGCCTAGCGGAAAAACACACATATCTTTGTAATCGGGCGAGTTTCTACTTTCAGATGCAACAGGAATTTCTCGAGTTCGTCAATCCGTTCGCGAGATATGGGAGTTTGAACTTAAGGAATGCTTGAGAAACCATCGAAATTTTCGCGATTCTGATACGAGAAATTTATAACTGGAGTGACCTAGAGTAAAAGTACACACACCATTGTAATCGTGCGAGTTTCTGCTTTCAGAGGCAACAGGAATTTCTCGAGTTCGTCAATCCGTTCTCGAGATATGGGAGTTTGAAATTAAGGAATGCTTGAGAAACCATCAAAATTTTCGCAAGTCTGATACTCGAAACCAATAGCTACAAAGGCCTAGGGGAAAAATGCACATACCTTTGAAATCGGGCGAGATTCCACTTTCAGATGCAACAGGAATTTCTCGAGTGCGTCATTCCGTTCGCGAGATATGGGAGTTTGAAATTAAGGAATGGTTGAGAAACCATCAAAATTTTCGCAACTCTGATGCTAGAAACGAATAACTGAAACGGCCTAGGGGAAAAGTACACACACCATTGTAATCGGGCGAGTTTCTACTTTCAGATGCAACAGGAATTTCTCGAGTTCGTCAATCCGTTCGCGAGATATGGGAGTTTGAAGTTAAGGAATGGTTGAGAAACCATCGAAATTTTCGCGATTCTGATACGAGAAATTTATAACTGGAGTGACCTAGAGTAAAAGTACACACACCATTGTAATCGTGCGAGTTTCTGCTTTCAGATGCAACAGGAATTTCTCGAGTTCGTCAATCCGTTCTCGAGATATGGGAGTTTGAAATTAAGGAATGCTTGAGAAACCATCAAAATTTTCGCCAGTCTGATACTCGAAACCAATAGCTACAAAGGCCTAGGGGAAAAATGCACATACCTTTGAAATCGGGCGAGATTCCACTTTCAGATGCAAGAGGAATTTCTCGAGTGCGTCATTCCGTTCGCGAGATATGGGAGTTTGAAATTAAGGAATGGTTGAGAAACCATCAAAATTTTCGCAAGTCTGATACGCGAAACCAATAACTACCAAGGCCTAGGGGAAAAATACACATACCTTTGTAATCGGGAGGATTTCCACTCTCAGATGCAACAGGAATTTCTCGAGTTCGTCAATCTGTTCGCGAGATATGGGAGTTTGAAGTTAAGGAATGGTTGAGAAACCATCAACATTTTCGCAAGTCTGATACTCGAAACCAATAACTGGAATGGCCTAGGAGAAAAGTACACACACCATTGTAATCGCGCATGTTTCTACTTTCAGATGCAACAGGAATTTCTCGAGTTCGTCAATGCGTTCGCGAGAAATGGGAGTTTGAAGTTAAGGAATGGTTGAGAAACTATCAAAATTTTCGCAAGTCTGATACTCGAAACCAATAACTACAATGGCCTAGGGGGAAAATACAGACACCATTCTAATCGGGCGAGTTTCTACTTTCAGATGCAACAGGAATTTCTGGAGTTCGTCAATCCGTTCGCGAGATATGGGAGTTTGAAGTTAACGAATGTTTGAGAAACCATCAAAATTTTCGCAAGTCTGATACACGAAACCAATAACTACAAAGGCCTGGGGGAAAAACACACATATCTTTGTAATCGGGCGAGTTTCTACTTTCAGATGCAACAGGAATTTCTCGAGTTCGTCAATCCGTTCGCGAGATATGGGAGTTTGAACTTAAGGAATGCTTGAGAAACCATCAAAATTTTCGCAACTCTGATGCTAGAAACGAATAACTGAAATGGCCTAGGGGAAAAGTACACACACCATTGTAATCGGGCGAGTTTCTACTTTCAGATGCAACAGGAACTTCTCGATTTCGACAATCCGTTCGCGAGAAATGGGAGTTTGAAGTTAAGGAATGGTTGACAAACTATCAAAATTTTCGCAAGTCTGATACTCGAAACCATTAACTACAATGGCCTAGGGGGAAAATACACATACCTTTGTAATCGGGCGAGTTTCCACTTTCAGATGCAACAGGAATTTCTCGAGTTCGTCAATCCGTTCTCGAGATATGGGAGTTTGAAATTAAGGAATGCTTGAGGAACCATCAAAATTTTCGCCAGCCTGATACTCGAAACCAATAGCTACAAAGGCCTAGGGGAAAAATGCACATACCTTTGAAATCGGGCGAGTTTCCACTTTCAGATGCAACAGGAATTTCTCGAGTGCGTCATTCCGTTCGCGAGATATGGGAGTTTGAAATTAAGGAATGGTTAGAAACCATCAAAATTTTCGCAAGTCTGATACACGAAACCAATAACTACAAAGGCCTGGGGGAAAAACACACATATCTTTGTAATCGGGCGAGTTTCTACTTTCAGATGCAACAGGAATTTCTCGAGTTCGTCAATCCGTTCGCGAGATATGGGAGTTTGAACTTAAGGAATGCTTGAGAAACCATCAAAATTTTCGCAACTCTGATGCTAGAAACGAATAACTGAAATGGCCTAGGGGAAAAGTACACACACCATTGTAATCGGGCGAGTTTCTACTTTCAGATGCAACAGGAACTTCTCGATTTCGACAATCCGTTCGCGAGAAATGGGAGTTTGAAGTTAAGGAATGGTTGACAAACTATCAAAATTTTCGCAAGTCTGATACTCGAAACCATTAACTACAATGGCCTAGGGGGAAAATACACATACCTTTGTAATCGGGCGAGTTTCCACTTTCAGATGCAACAGGAATTTCTCGAGTTCGTCAATCCGTTCGCGAGATATGGGAGTTTGAAGTTAAGGAATGGTTGAGAAACCTTCGAAATTTTCGCGATTCTGATACGAGAAATCTATAACTGGAGTGACCTAGAGTAAAAGTACACACACCATTGTAATCGTGCGAGTTTCTGCTTTCAGATGCAACAGGAATTTCTCGAGTTCGTCAATCCGTTCTCGAGATATGGGAGTTTGAAATTAAGGAATGCTTGAGAAACCATCAAAATTTTCGCCAGCCTGATACTCGAAACCAATAGCTACAAAGGCCTAGGGGAAGAATGCACATACCTTTGAAATCGGGCGAGTTTCCACTTTCAAATGCAACAGGAATTTCTCGAGTGCGTCATTCCGTTCGCGAGATATGGGAGTTTGAAATTAAGGAATGGTTGAGAAACCATCAAAATTTTCGCAAGTCTGATACGCGAAACCAATAACTACCAAGGCCTAGGGGAAAAATACACATACCTTTGTAATCGGGAGGATTTCCACTCTCAGATGCAACAGGAATTTCTCGAGTTCGTCAATCCGTTCGCGAGATATGGGAGTTTGAAGTTAAGGAATGGTTGAGAAACCATCAACATTTTCGCAAGTCTGATACTCGAAACCAATAACTGGAATGGCCTAGGAGAAAAGTACACACACCATTGTAATCGCGCATGTTTCTACTTTCAGATGCAACAGGAATTTCTCGAGTTCGTCAATGCGTTCGCGAGAAATGGGAGTTTGAAGTTAAGGAATGGTTGAGAAACTATCAAAATTTTCGCAAGTCTGATACTCGAAACCAATAACTACAATGGCCTAGGGGGAAAATACAGACACCATTCTAATCGGGCGAGTTTCTACTTTCAGATGCAACAGGAATTTCTGGAGTTCGTCAATCTGTTCGCGAGATATGGAAGTTTGAAGTTAACGAATGTTTGAGAAACCATCAAAATTTTCGCAAGTCTGATACACGAAACCAATAACTACAAAGGCCTGGGGGTAAAACACACATATCTTTGTAATCGGGCGAGTTTCTACTTTCAGATGCAACAGGAATTTCTCGAGTTCGTCAATCCGTTCGCGAGATATGGGAGTTTGAACTTAAGGAATGCTTGAGAAACCATCAAAATTTTCGCAACTCTGATGCTAGAAACGAATAACTGAAACGGCCTAGGGGAAAAGTACACACACCATTGTAATCGGGCGAGTTTCTACTTTCAGATGCAACAGGAATTTCTCGAGTTCGTCAATCCGTTCGCGAGATATGGGAGTTTGAAGTTAAGGAATGGTTGAGAAACCATCGAAATTTTCGCGATTCTGATACGAGAAATTTATAACTGGAGTGACCTAGAGTAAAAGTACACACACCATTGTAATCGTGCGAGTTTCTGCTTTCAGATGCAACAGGAATTTCTCGAGTTCGTCAATCCGTTCTCGAGATATGGGAGTTTGAAATTAAGGAATGCTTGAGAAACCATCAAAATTTTCGCCAGTCTGATACTCGAAACCAATAGCTACAAAGGCCTAGGGCAAAAATGCACATACCTTTGAAATCGGGCGAGATTCCACTTTCAGATGCAACCGGAATTTCTCGAGTGCGTCATTCCGTTCGCGAGATATGGGAGTTTGAAATTAAGGAATGGTTGAGAAACCATCAAAATTTTCGCAAGTCTGATACGCGAAACCAATAACTACCAAGGCCTAGGGGAAAAATACACATACCTTTGTAATCGGGAGGATTTCCACTCTCAGATGCAACAGGAATTTCTCGAGTTCGTCAATCCGTTCGCGAGATATGGGAGTTTGAAGTTAAGGAATGGTTGAGAAACCATCAACATTTTCGCAAGTCTGATACTCGAAACCAATAACTGGAATGGCCTAGGAGAAAAGTACACACACCATTGTAATCGCGCATGTTTCTACTTTCAGATGCAACAGGAATTTCTCGAGTTCGTCAATGCGTTCGCGAGAAATGGGAGTTTGAAGTTAAGGAATGGTTGAGAAACTATCAAAATTTTCGCAAGTCTGATACTCGAAACCAATAACTACAATGGCCTAGGGGGAAAATACAGACACCATTCTAATCGGGCGAGTTTCTACTTTCAGATGCAACAGGAATTTCTGGAGTTCGTCAATCCGTTCGCGAGATATGGGAGTTTGAAGTTAACGAATGTTTGAGAAACCATCAAAATTTTCGCAAGTCTGATACACGAAACCAATAACTACAAAGGCCTGGGGGAAAAACACACATATCTTTGTAATCGGGCGAGTTTCTACTTTCAGATGCAACAGGAATTTCTCGAGTTCGTCAATCCGTTCGCGAGATATGGGAGTTTGAACTTAAGGAATGCTTGAGAAACCATCAAAATTTTCGCAACTCTGATGCTAGAAACGAATAACTGAAATGGCCTAGGGGAAAAGTACACACACCATTGTAATCGGGCGAGTTTCTACTTTCAGATGCAACAGGAACTTCTCGATTTCGACAATCCGTTCGCGAGAAATGGGAGTTTGAAGTTAAGGAATGGTTAAGAAACTATCAAAATTTTCGCAAGTCTGATACTCGAAACCAATAACTACAATGGCCTAGGGGGAAAATACACATACCTTTGTAATCGGGCGAGTTTCCACTTTCAGATGCAACAGGAATTTCTCGAGTTCGTCAATCCGTTCGCGAGATATGGGAGTTTGAAGTTAAGGAATGGTTGTGAAACCATCGAAATTTTCGCGATTCTGATACGAGAAATCTATAACTGGACTGACCTAGAGTAAAAGTACACACACCATTGTAATCGTGCGAGTTTCTGCTTTCAGATGCAACAGGAATTTCTCGAGTTCGTCAATCCGTTCTCGAGATATGGGAGTTTGAAATTAAGGAATGCTTGAGAAACCATCAAAATTTTCGCCAGCCTGATACTCGAAACCAATAGCTACAAAGGCCTAGGGGAAAAATGCACATACCTTTGAAATCGGGCGAGTTTCCACTTTCAGATGCAACAGGAATTTCTCGATTGCGTCATTCCGTTCGCGAGATATGGGAGTTTGAAATTAAGGAATGGTTGAGAAACCATCAAAATTTTCGCAAGTCTGGTACACGAAACCAATAACTACAAAGGCCTGGGGGAAAAACACACATATCTTTGTAATCGGGCGAGTTTCTACTTTCAGATGCAACAGGAATTTCTCGAGTTCGTCAATCCGTTCGCGAGATATGGGAGTTTGAACTTAAGGAATGCTTGAGAAACCATCAAAATTTTCGCAACTCTGATGCTAGAAACGAATAACTGAAATGGCCTAGGGGAAAAGTACACACACCATTGTAATCGGGCGAGTTTCTACTTTCAGATGCAACAGGAATTTCTCGAGTTCGACAATCCGTTCGCGAGATATGGGAGTTTGAAGTTAAGGAATGGTTGAGAAACCATCGAAATTTTCGCGATTCTGATACGAGAAATTTATAACTGGAGTGACCTAGAGTAAAAGTACACACACCATTGTAATCGTGCGAGTTTCTGCTTTCAGATGCAACAGGAATTTCTCGAGTTCGTCAATCCGTTCTCGAGATATGGGAGTTTGAAATTAAGGAATGCTTGAGAAACCATCAAAATTTTCGCCAGTCTGATACTCGAAACCAATAGCTACAAAGGCCTAGGGGAAAAATGCACATACCTTTGAAATCGGGCGAGATTCCACTTTCAGATGCAAGAGGAATTTCTCGAGTGCGTCATTCCGTTCGCGAGATATGGGAGTTTGAAATTAAGGAATGGTTGAGAAACCATCAAAATTTTCGCAAGTCTGATACGCGAAACCAATAACTACCAAGGCCTAGGGGAAAAATACACATACCTTTGTAATCGGGAGGATTTCCACTCTCAGATGCAACAGGAATTTCTCGAGTTCGTCAATCCGTTCGCGAGATATGGGAGTTTGAAGTTAAGGAATGGTTGAGAAACCATCAACATTTTCGCAAGTCTGATACTCGAAACCAATAACTGGAATGGCCTAGGAGAAAAGTACACACACCATTGTAATCGCGCATGTTTCTACTTTCAGATGCAACAGGAACTTCTCGAGTTCGTCAATGCGTTCGCGAGAAATGGGAGTTTGAAGTTAAGGAATGGTTGAGAAACTATCAAAATTTTCGCAAGTCTGATACTCGAAACCAATAACTACAATGGCCTAGGGGGAAAATACAGACACCATTCTAATCGGGCGAGTTTCTACTTTCAGATGCAAAAGGAATTTCTGGAGTTCGTCAATCCGTTCGCGAGATATGGAAGTTTGAAGTTAACGAATGTTTGAGAAACCATCAAAATTTTCGCAAGTCTGATACACGAAACCAATAACTACAAAGGCCTGGGGGAAAAACACACATATCTTTGTAATCGGGCGAGTTTCTACTTTCAGATGCAACAGGAATTTCTCGAGTTCGTCAATCCGTTCGCGAGAAATGGGAGTTTGAACTTAAGGAATGCTTGAGAAACCATCAAAATTTTCGCAACTCTGATGCTAGAAACGAATAACTGAAACGGCCTAGGGGAAAAGTACACACACCATTGTAATCGGGCGAGTTTCTACTTTCAGATGCAACAGGAATTTCTCGAGTTCGTCAATCCGTTCGCGAGATATGGGAGTTTGAAGTTAAGGAATGGTTGAGAAACCATCGAAATTTTCGCGATTCTGATACGAGAAATTTATAACTGGAGTGACCTAGAGTAAAAGTACACACACCATTGTAATCGTGCGAGTTTCTGCTTTCAGATGCAACAGGAATTTCTCGAGTTCGTCAATCCGTTCTCGAGATATGGGAGTTTGAAATTAAGGAATGCTTGAGAAACCATCAAAATTTTCGCCAGTCTGATACTCGAAATCAATAGCTACAAAGGCCTAGGGGAAAAATGCACATACCTTTGAAATCGGGCGAGATTCCACTTTCAGATGCAACAGGAATTTCTCGAGTGCGTCATTCCGTTCGCGAGATATGGGAGTTTGAAGTTAAGGAATGGTTGAGAAACCATCAACATTTTCGCAAGTCTGATACTCGAAACCAATAACTGGAATGGCCTAGGAGAAAAGTACACACACCATTGTAATCGCGCATGTTTCTACTTTCAGATGCAACAGGAATTTCTCGAGTTCGTCAATGCGTTCGCGAGAAATGGGAGTTTGAAGTTAAGGAATGGTTGAGAAACTATCAAAATTTTCGCAAGTCTGATACTCGAAACCAATAACTACAATGGCCTAGGGGGAAAATACAGACACCATTCTAATCGGGCGAGTTTCTACTTTCAGATGCAACAGGAATTTCTGGAGTTCGTCAATCCGTTCTCGAGATATGGGAGTTTGAAATTAAGGAATGCTTGAGAAACCATCAAAATTTTCGCCAGTCTGATACTCGAAACCAATAGCTACAAAGGCCTAGGGGAAAAATGCACATACCTTTGAAATCGGGCGAGATTCCACTTTCAGGTGCAAGAGGAATTTCTCGAGTGCGTCATTCCGTTCGCGAGATATGGGAGTTTGAAATTAAGGAATGGTTGAGAAACCATCAAAATTTTCGCAAGTCTGATACGCGAAACCAATAACTACCAAGGCCTAGGGGAAAAATACACATACCTTTGTAATCGGGAGGATTTCCACTCTCAGATGCAACAGGAATTTCTCGAGTTCGTCAATCCGTTCGCGAGATATGGGAGTTTGAAGTTAAGGAATGGTTGAGAAACCATCAACATTTTCGCAAGTCTGATACTCGAAACCAATAACTGGAATGGCCTAGGAGAAAAGTACACACACCATTGTAATCGCGCATGTTTCTACTTTCAGATGCAACAGGAATTTCTCGAGTTCGTCAATGCGTTCGCGAGAAATGGGAGTTTGAAGTTAAGGAATGGTTGAGAAACTATCAAAATTTTCGCAAGTCTGATACTCGAAACCAATAACTACAATGGCCTAGGGGGAAAATACAGACACCATTCTAATCGGGCGAGTTTCTACTTTCAGATGCAACAGGAATTTCTGGAGTTCGTCAATCCGTTCGCGAGATATGGGAGTTTGAAGTTAACGAATGTTTGAGAAACCATCAAAATTTTCGCAAGTCTGATACACGAAACCAATAACTACAAAGGCCTGGGGGAAAAACACACATATCTTAGTAATCGGGCGAGTTTCTACTTTCAGATGCAATAGGAATTTCTCGAGTTCGTCAATCCGTTCGCGAGATATGGGAGTTTGAACTTAAGGAATGCTTGAGAAACCATCAAAATTTTCGCAACTCTGATGCTAGAAACGAATAACTGAAACGGCCTAGGGGAAAAGTACACACACCATTGTAATCGGGCGAGTTTCTACTTTCAGATGCAACAGGAACTTCTCGATTTCGTCAATCCGTTCGCGAGAAATGGGAGTTTGAAGTTAAGGAATGGTTGAGAAACTATCAAAATTTTCGCAAGTCTGATACTCGAAACCAATAACTACAATGGCCTAGGGGGAAAATACACATACCTTTGTAATTGGGCGAGTTTCCACTTTCAGATGCAACAGGAATTTCTCGAGTTCGTCAATCCGTTCGCGAGATATGGGAGTTTGAAGTTAAGGAATGGTTGAGAAACCATCGAAATTTTCGCGATTCTGATACGAGAAATCTATAACTGGAGTGACCTAGAGTAAAAGTACACACACCATTGTAATCGTGCGAGTTTCTGCTTTCAGATGCAACAGGAATTTCTCGAGTTCGTCAATCCGTTCTCGAGATATGGGAGTTTGAAATTAAGGAATGCTCGAGAAACCATCAAAATTTTCGCCAGCCTGATACTCGAAACCAATAGCTACAAAGGCCTAGGGGAAAAATGCACATACCTTTGAAATCGGGCGAGTTTCCACTTTCAAATGCAACAGGAATTTCTCGAGTGGGTCATTCCGTTCGCGAGATATGGGAGTTTGAAATTAAGGAATGGTTGAGAAACCATCAAAATTTTCGCAAGTCTGATACGCGAAACCAATAACTACCAAGGCCTAGGGGAAAAATACACATACCTTTGTAATCGGGAGGATTTCCACTCTCAGATGCAACAGGAATTTCTCGAGTTCGTCAATCCGTTCGCGAGATATGGGAGTTTGAAGTTAAGGAATGGTTGAGAAACCATCAACATTTTCGCAAGTCTGATACTCGAAACCAATAACTGGAATGGCCTAGGAGAAAAGTACACACACCATTGTAATCGCGCATGTTTCTACTTTCAGATGCAACAGGAATTTCTCGAGTTCGTCAATGCGTTCGCGAGAAATGGGAGTTTGAAGTTAAGGAATGGTTGAGAAACTATCAAAATTTTCGCAAGTCTGATACTCGAAACCAATAACTGCAATGGCCTAGGGGGAAAATACAGACACCATTCTAATCGGGCGAGTTTCTACTTTCAGATGCAACAGGAATTTCTGGAGTTCGTCAATCCGTTCGCGAGATATGGGAGTTTGAAGTTAACGAATGTTTGAGAAACCATCAAAATTTTCGCAAGTCTGATACACGAAACCAATAACTACAAAGGCCTGGGGGAAAAACACACATATCTTTGTAATCTAGCGAGTTTCTACTTTCAGATGCAACAGGAATTTCTCGAGTTCGTCAATCCGTTCGCGAGATATGGGAGTTTGAAGTTAAGGAATGGTTGAGAAACCTTCGAAATTTTCGGGATTCTGATACGAGAAATCTATAACTGGAGTGACCTAGAGTAAAAGTACACACACCATTGTAATCGTGCGAGTTTCTGCTTTCAGATGCTACAGGAATTTCTCGAGTTCGTCAATCCGTTCTCGAGATATGGGAGTTTGAAATTAAGGAATGCTTGAGAAACCATCAAAATTTTCGCCAGCCTGATACTCGAAACCAATAGCTACAAAGGCCTAGGGGAAAAATGCACATACCTTTGAAATCGGGCGAGTTTCCACTTTCAAATGCAACAGGAATTTCTCGAGTGCGTCATTCCGTTCGCGAGATATGGGAGTTTGAAATTAAGGAATGGTTGAGAAACCATCAAAATTTTCGCAAGTCTGATACGCGAAACCTATAACTACCAAGGCCTAGGGGAAAAATACACATGCCTTTGTAATCGGGAGGATTTCCACTCTCAGATGCAACAGGAATTTCTCGAGTTCGTCAATCCGTTTGCGAGATATGGGAGTTTGAAGTTAAGGAATGGTTGAGAAACCATCAACATTTTCGCAAGTCTGATACTCGAAACCAATAACTGGAATAGCCTAGGAGAAAAGTACACACACCATTGTAATCGCGCATGTTTCTACTTTCAGATGCAACAGGAACTTCTCGATTTCGACAATCCGTTCGCGAGAAATGGGAGTTTGAAGTTAAGGAATGGTTGAGAAACTATCAAAATTTTCGCAATTCTGATACTCGAAACCAATAACTACAATGGCCTAGGGGGAAAATACAGACACCATTCTAATCGGGCGAGTTTCTACTTTCAGATGCAAAAGGAATTTCTGGAGTTCGTCAATCCGTTCGCGAGATATGGAAGTTTGAAGTTAACGAATGTTTGAGAAACCATCAAAATTTTCGCAAGTCTGATACACGAAACCAATAACTACAAAGGCCTGGGGGAAAAACACACATATCTTTGTAATCGGGCGAGTTTCTACTTTCAGATGCAACAGGAATTTCTCGAGTTCGTCAATCCGTTCGCGAGAAATGGGAGTTTGAACTTAAGGAATGCTTGAGAAACCATCAAAATTTTCGCAACTCTGATGCTAGAAACGAATAACTGAAACGGCCTAGGGGAAAAGTACACACACCATTGTAATCGGGCGAGTTTCTACTTTCAGATGCAACAGGAATTTCTCGAGTTCGTCAATCCGTTCGCGAGATATGGGAGTTTGAAGTTAAGGAATGGTTGAGAAACCATCGAAATTTTCGCGATTCTGATACGAGAAATTTATAACTGGAGTGACCTAGAGTAAAAGTACACACACCATTGTAATCGTGCGAGTTTCTGCTTTCAGATGCAACAGGAATTTCTCGAGTTCGTCAATCCGTTCTCGAGATATGGGAGTTTGAAATTAAGGAATGCTTGAGAAACCATCAAAATTTTCGCCAGTCTGATACTCGAAATCAATAGCTACAAAGGCCTAGGGGAAAAATGCACATACCTTTGAAATCGGGCGAGATTCCACTTTCAGATGCAACAGGAATTTCTCGAGTGCGTCATTCCGTTCGCGAGATATGGGAGTTTGAAATTAAGGAATGGTTGAGAAACCATCAAAATTTTCGCAAGTCTGATACGCGAAACCAATAACTACCAAGGCCTAGGGGAAAAATACACATACCTTTGTAATCGGGAGGATTTCCACTCTCAGATGCAACAGGAATTTCTCGAGTTCGTCAATCCGTTCGCGAGATATGGGAGTTTGAAGTTAAGGAATGGTTGAGAAACCATCAACATTTTCGCAAGTCTGATACTCGAAACCAATAACTGGAATGGCCTAGGAGAAAAGTACACACACCATTGTAATCGCGCATGTTTCTACTTTCAGATGCAACAGGAATTTCTCGAGTTCGTCAATGCGTTCGCGAGAAATGGGAGTTTGAAGTTAAGGAATGGTTGAGAAACTATCAAAATTTTCGCAAGTCTGATACTCGAAACCAATAACTACAATGGCCTAGGGGGAAAATACAGACACCATTCTAATCGGGCGAGTTTCTACTTTCAGATGCAACAGGAATTTCTGGAGTTCGTCAATCCGTTCGCGAGATATGGGAGTTTGAACTTAAGGAATGCTTGAGAAACCATCAAAATTTTCGCAACTCTGATGCTAGAAACGAATAACTGAAATGGCCTAGGGGAAAAGTACACACACCATTGTAATCGGGCGAGTTTCTACTTTCAGATGCAACAGGAACTTCTCGATTTCGACAATCCGTTCGCGAGAAATGGGAGTTTGAAGTTAAGGAATGGTTGAGAAACTATCAAAATTTTCGCAAGTCTGATACTCGAAACCAATAACTACAATGGCCTAGGGGGAAAATACACATACCTTTGTAATCGGGCGAGTTTCCACTTTCAGATGCAACAGGAATTTCTCGAGTTCGTTAATCCGTTCGCGAGATATGGGAGTTTGAAGTTAAGGAATGGTTGAGAAACCATCGAAATTTTCGCGATTCTGATACGAGAAATCTATACCTGGACTGACCTAGAGTAAAAGTACACACACCATTGTAATCGTGCGAGTTTCTGCTTTCAGATGCAACAGGAATTTCTCGAGTTCGTCAATCCGTTCTCGAGATATGGGAGTTTGAAATTAAGGAATGCTTGAGAAACCATCAAAATTTTCGCCAGCCTGATACTCGAAACCAATAGCTACAAAGGCCTAAGGGAAAAATGCACATACCTTTGAAATCGGGCGAGTTTCCACTTTCAGATGCAACAGGAATTTCTCGAATGCGTCATTCCGTTCGCGAGATATGGGAGTTTGAAATTAAGGAATGGTTGAGAAACCATCAAAATTTTCGCAAGTCTGATACACGAAACCAATAACTACAAAGGCCTGGGGGAAAAACACACATATCTTTGTAATCGGGCGAGTTTCTACTTTCTGATGCAACAGGAATTTCTCGAGTTCGTCAATCCGTTCGCGAGATATGGGAGTTTGAACTTAAGGAATGCTTGAGAAACCATCAAAATTTTCGCAACTCTGATGCTAGAAACGAATAACTGAAATGGCCTAGGGGAAAAGTACACACACCATTGTAATCGGGCGAGTTTCTACTTTCAGATGCAACAGGAATTTCTCGAGTTCGTCAATCCGTTCGCGAGATATGGGAGTTTGAAGTTAAGGAATGGTTGAGAAACCATCGAAATTTTCGCGATTCTGATACGAGAAATTTATAACTGGAGTGACCTAGAGTAAAAGTACACACACCATTGTAATCGTGCGAGTTTCTGCTTTCAGATGCAACAGGAATTTCTCGAGTTCGTCAATCCGTTCTCGAGATATGGGAGTTTGAAATTAAGGAATGCTTGAGAAACCATCAAAATTTTCGCCAGTCTGATACTCGAAACCAATAGCTACAAAGGCCTAGGGGAAAAATGCACATACCTTTGAAATCGGGCGAGATTCCACTTTCAGGTGCAAGAGGAATTTCTCGAGTGCGTCATTCCGTTCGCGAGATATGGGAGTTTGAAATTAAGGAATGGTTGAGAAACCATCAAAATTTTCGCAAGTCTGATACGCGAAACCAATAACTACCAAGGCCTAGGGGAAAAATACACATACCTTTGTAATCGGGAGGATTTCCACTCTCAGATGCAACAGGAATTTCTCGAGTTCGTCAATCCGTTCGCGAGATATGGGAGTTTGAAGTTAAGGAATGGTTGAGAAACCATCAACATTTTCGCAAGTCTGATACTCGAAACCAATAACTGGAATGGCCTAGGAGAAAAGTACACACACCATTGTAATCGCGCATGTTTCTACTTTCAGATGCAACAGGAATTTCTCGAGTTCGTCAATGCGTTCGCGAGAAATGGGAGTTTGAAGTTAAGGAATGGTTGAGAAACTATCAAAATTTTCGCAAGTCTGATACTCGAAACCAATAACTACAATGGCCTAGGGGGAAAATACAGACACCATTCTAATCGGGCGAGATTCTACTTTCAGATGCAACAGGAATTTCTGGAGTTCGTCAATCCGTTCGCGAGATATGGGAGTTTGAAGTTAACGAATGTTTGAGAAACCATCAAAATTTTCGCAAGTCTGATACACGAAACCAATAACTACAAAGGCCTGGGGGAAAAACACACATATCTTAGTAATCGGGCGAGTTTCTACTTTCAGATGCAATAGGAATTTCTCGAGTTCGTCAATCCGTTCGCGAGATATGGGAGTTTGAACTTAAGGAATGCTTGAGAAACCATCAAAATTTTCGCAACTCTGATGCTAGAAACGAATAACTGAAACGGCCTAGGGGAAAAGTACACACACCATTGTAATCGGGCGAGTTTCTACTTTCAGATGCAACAGGAACTTCTCGATTTCGTCAATCCGTTCGCGAGAAATGGGAGTTTGAAGTTAAGGAATGGTTGAGAAACTATCAAAATTTTCGCAAGTCTGATACTCGAAACCAATAACTACAATGGCCTAGGGGGAAAATACACATACCTTTGTAATTGGGCGAGTTTCCACTTTCAGATGCAACAGGAATTTCTCGAGTTCGTCAATCCGTTCGCGAGATATGGGAGTTTGAAGTTAAGGAATGGTTGAGAAACCATCGAAATTTTCGCGATTCTGATACGAGAAATCTATAACTGGAGTGACCTAGAGTAAAAGTACACACACCATTGTAATCGTGCGAGTTTCTGCTTTCAGATGCAACAGGAATTTCTCGAGTTCGTCAATCCGTTCTCGAGATATGGGAGTTTGAAATTAAGGAATGCTCGAGAAACCATCAAAATTTTCGCCAGCCTGATACTCGAAACCAATAGCTACAAAGGCCTAGGGGAAAAATGCACATACCTTTGAAATCGGGCGAGTTTCCACTTTCAAATGCAACAGGAATTTCTCGAGTGGGTCATTCCGTTCGCGAGATATGGGAGTTTGAAATTAAGGAATGGTTGAGAAACCATCAAAATTTTCGCAAGTCTGATACGCGAAACCAATAACTACCAAGGCCTAGGGGAAAAATACACATACCTTTGTAATCGGGAGGATTTCCACTCTCAGATGCAACAGGAATTTCTCGAGTTCGTCAATCCGTTCGCGAGATATGGGAGTTTGAAGTTAAGGAATGGTTGAGAAACCATCAACATTTTCGCAAGTCTGATACTCGAAACCAATAACTGGAATGGCCTAGGAGAAAAGTACACACACCATTGTAATCGCGCATGTTTCTACTTTCAGATGCAACAGGAATTTCTCGAGTTCGTCAATGCGTTCGCGAGAAATGGGAGTTTGAAGTTAAGGAATGGTTGAGAAACTATCAAAATTTTCGCAAGTCTGATACTCGAAACCAATAACTGCAATGGCCTAGGGGGAAAATACAGACACCATTCTAATCGGGCGAGTTTCTACTTTCAGATGCAACAGGAATTTCTGGAGTTCGTCAATCCGTTCGCGAGATATGGGAGTTTGAAGTTAACGAATGTTTGAGAAACCATCAAAATTTTCGCAAGTCTGATACACGAAACCAATAACTACAAAGGCCTGTGGGAAAAACACACATATCTTTGTAATCTAGCGAGTTTCTACTTTCAGATGCAACAGGAATTTCTCGAGTTCGTCAATCCGAACGCGAGATATGGGAGTTTGAACTTAAGGAATGCTTGAGAAACCATCAACATTTTCGCAAGTCTGATACTCGAAACCAATAACTGGAATGGCCTAGGAGAAAAGTACACACACCATTGTAATCGCGCATGTTTCTACTTTCAGATGCAACAGGAATTTCTCGAGTTCGTCAATGCGTTCGCGAGAAATGGGAGTTTGAAGTTAAGGAATGGTTGAGAAACTATCAAAATTTTCGCAAGTCTTATACTCGAAACCAATAACTACAATGGCCTAGGGGGAAAATACAGACACCATTCTAATCGGGCGAGTTTCTACTTTCAGATGCAACAGGAATTTCTGGAGTTCGTCAATCCGTTCGCGAGATATGGAAGTTTGAAGTTAACGAATGTTTGAGAAACCATCAAAATTTTCGCAAGTCTGATACACGAAACCAATAACTACAAAGGCCTGGGGGAAAAACACACATATCTTTGTAATCGGGCGAGTTTCTACTTTCAGATGCAACAGGAATTTCTCGAGTTCGTCAATCCGTTCGCGAGATATGGGAGTTTGAACTTAAGGAATGCTTGAGAAACCATCAAAATTTTCGCATCTCTGATGCTAGAAACGAATAACTGAAACGGCCTAGGGGAAAAGTACACACACCATTGTAATCGGGCGAGTTTCTACTTTCAGATGCAACAGGAACTTCTCGATTTCGTCAATCCGTTCGCGAGAAATGGGAGTTTGAAGTTAAGGTATGGTTGAGAAACTATCAAAATTTTCGCAAGTCTGATACTCGAAACCAATAACTACAATGGCCTAGGGGGAAAATACACATACCTTTGTAATCGGGCGAGTTTCCACTTTCAGATGCAACAGGAATTTCTCGAGTTCGTCAATCCGTTCGCGTGATATGGGAGTTTGAAGTTAAGGAATGGTTGAGAAACCATCGAAATTTTGCGATTCTGATACGAGAAATCTATAACTGGAGTGACCTAGAGTAAAAGTACACACACCATTGTAATCGTGCGAGTTTCTGCTTTCAGATGCAACAGGAATTTCTCGAGTTCGTCAATCCGTTCTCGAGATATGGGAGTTTGAAATTAAGGAATGCTTGAGAAACCATCAAAATTTTCGACAGCCTGATACTCGAAACCAATAGCTACAAAGGCCTAGGGGAAAAATGCACATACCTTTGAAATCGGGCGAGTTTCCACTTTCAGATGCAACAGGAATTTCTCGAGTGCGTCATTCCGTTCGCGAGATATGGGAGTTTGAAATTAAGGAATGGTTGAGAAACCATCAAAATTTTCGCAAGTCTGATACACGAAACCAATAACTACAAAGGCCTGGGGGAAAAACACACATATCTTTGTAATCGGGCGAGTTTCTACTTTCAGATGCAACAGGAATTTCTCGAGTTCGTCAATCCGTTCGCGAGATATGGGAGTTTGAACTTAAGGAATGCTTGAGAAACCATCAAAATTTTCGCAACTCTGATGCTAGAAACGAATAACTGAAATGGCCTAGGGGAAAAGTACACACACCATTGTAATCGTGCGAGTTTCTGCTTTCAGATGCAACAGGAATTTCTCGAGTTCGTCAATCCGTTCTCGAGATATGGGAGTTTGAAATTAAGGAATGCTTGAGAAACCATCAAAATTTTCGACAGCCTGATACTCGAAACCAATAGCTACAAAGGCCTAGGGGAAAAATGCACATACCTTTGAAATCGGGCGAGTTTTCACTTTCAGATGCAACAGGAATTTCTCGAGTGCGTCATTCCGTTCGCGAGATATGGGAGTTTGAAATTAAGGAATGGTTGAGAAACCATCAAAATTTTCGCAAGTCTGATACACGAAACCAATAACTACAAAGGCCTGGGGGAAAAACACACATATCTTTGTAATCGGGCGAGTTTCTACTTTCAGATGCAACAGGAATTTCTCGAGTTCGTCAATCCGTTCGCGAGATATGGGAGTTTGAACTTAAGGAATGCTTGAGAAACCATCAAAATTTTCGCAACTCTGATGCTAGAAACGAATAACTGAAATGGCCTAGGGGAAAAGTACACACACCATTGTAATCGGGCGAGTTTCTACTTTCAGATGCAACAGGAATTTCTCGAGTTCGTCAATCCGTTCCTGAGATATGGGAGTTTGAAGTTAAGGAATGGTTGAGAAACCATCGAAATTTTCGCGATTCTGATACGAGAAATTTATAACTGGAGTGACCTAGAGTGAAAGTACACACACCATTGTAATCGTGCGAGTTTCTGCTTTCAGATGCAACAGGAATTTCTCGAGTTCGTCAATCCGTTCGCGAGATATGGGAGTTTGATGTTAAGGAATGGTTGAGAAACCATCAACATTTTCGCAAGTCTGATACTCGAAACCAATAACTGGAATGGCCTAGGAGAAAAGTACACACACCATTGTAATCGCGCATGTTTCTACTTTCAGATGCAACAGGAATTCCTCGAGTTCGTCAATGCGTTCGCGAGAAATGGGAGTTTGAAGTTAAGGAATGGTTGAGAAACTATCAAAATTTTCGCAAGTCTGATACTGGAAACCAATGACTACAATGGCCTAGGTGGAAAATACAGACACCATTCTAATCGGGCGAGATTCTACTTTCAGATGCAACAGGAATTTCTGGAGTTCGTCAATCCGTTCGCGAGATATGGGAGTTTGAAGTTAACGAATGTTTGTGAAACCATCAAAATTTTCGCAAGTCTGATACACGAAACCAATAACTACAAAGGCCTGGGGGAAAAACACACATATCTTTGTAATCGGGCGAGTTTCTACTTTCAGATGCAACAGGAATTTCTCGAGTTCGTCAATCCGTTCGCGAGATATGGGAGTTTGAACTTAAGGAATGCTTGAGAAACCATCAAAATTTTCGCAACTCTGATGCTAGAAACGAATAACTGAAATGGCCTAGGGGAAAAGTACACACACCATTGTAATCGGGCGAGTTTCTACTTTCAGATGCAACAGGAACTTCTCGATTTCGACAATCCGTTCGCGAGAAATGGGAGTTTGAAGTTAAGGAATGGTTGAGAAACTATCAAAATTTTCGCAAGTCTGATTCTCGAAACCAATAACTACAATGGCCTAGGGGGAAAATACACATACCTTTGTAATCGGGCGAGTTTCCACTTTCAGATGCAACAGGAATTTCTCGAGTTCGTCAATCCGTTCGCGAGATATGGGAGTTTGAAGTTAAGGAATGGTTGAGAAACCTTCGAAATTTTCGCGATTCTGATACGAGAAATCTATAACTGGAGTGACCTAGAGTAAAAGTACACACACCATTGTAATCGGGCGAGTTTCCACTTTCAAATGCAACAGGAATTTCTCGAGTGCGTCATTCCGTTCGCGAGATATGGGAGTTTGAAATTAAGGAATGGTTGAGAAACCATCAAAATTTTCGCAAGTCTGATACGCGAAACCAATAACTACCAAGGCCTAGGGGAAAAATACACATACCTTTGTAATCGGGAGGATTTCCACTCTCAGATGCAACAGGAATTTCTCGAGTTCGTCAATCCGTTCGCGAGATATGGGAGTTTGAAGTTAAGGAATGGTTAAGAAACCATCAACATTTTCGCAAGTCTGATACTCGAAACCAATAACTGGAATGGCCTAGGAGAAAAGTACACACACCATTGTAATCGCGCATGTTTCTACTTTCAGATGCAACAGGAATTTCTCGAGTTCGTCAATGCGTTCGCGAGAAATGGGAGTTTGAAGTTAAGGAATGGTTGAGAAACTATCAAAATTTTCGCAAATCTGATACTCGAAACCAATAACTACAATGGCCTAGGGGGGAAATACAGACACCATTCTAATCGGGCGAGTTTCTACTTTCAGATGCAACAGGAATTTCTGGAGTTCGTCAATCCGTTCGCGAGATATGGAAGTTTGAAGTTAACGAATGTTTGAGAAACCATCAAAATTTTCGCAAGTCTGATACACGAAACCAATAACTACAAAGGCCTGGGGGAAAAACACACATATCTTTGTAATCGGGCGAGTTTCTACTTTCAGATGCAACAGGAATTTCTCGAGTTCGTCAATCCGTTCGCGAGATATGGGAGTTTGAACTTAAGGAATGCTTGAGAAACCATCAAAATTTTCGCAACTCTGATGCTAGAAACGAATAACTGAAACGGCCTAGGGGAAAAGTACACACACTATTGTAATCGGGCGAGTTTCTACTTTCAGATGCAACAGGAACTTCTCGATTTCGTCAATCCGTTCGCGAGAAATGGGAGTTTGAAGTTAAGGAATGGTTGAGAAACTATCAAAATTTTCGCAAGTCTGATACTCGAAACCAATAACTACAATGGCCTTGGGGGAAAATACACATACCTTTATAATCGGGCGAGTTTCCACTTTCAGATGCAACAGGAATTTCTCGAGTTCGTCAATCCGTTCGCGAGATATGGGAGTTTGAAGTTAAGGAATGGTTGAGAAACCATCGAAATTTTCGCGATTCTGATACGAGAAATCTATAACTGGAGTGACCTAGAGTAAAAGTACACACACCATTGTAATCGTGCGAGTTTCTGCTTTCAGATGCAACAGGAATTTCTCGAGTTCGTCAATCCGTTCTCGAAATATGGGAGATTGAAATTAAGGAATGCTTGAGAAACCATCAAAATTTTCGCCAGCCTGATACTCGAAACCAATAGCTACAAAGGCCTAGGGGAAAAATGCACATACCTTTGAAATCGGGCGAGTTTCCACTTTCAGATGCAACAGGAATTTTTCGAGTGCGTCATTCCGTTCGCGAGATATGGGAGTTTGAAATTAAGGAATGGTTGAGAAACCATCAAAATTTTCGCAAGTCTGATACGCGAAACCAATAACTACCAAGGCCTAGGGGAAAAATACACATACCTTTGTAATCGGGAGGATTTCCACTCTCAGATGCAACAGGAATTTCTCGAGTTCGTCAATCCGTTCGCGAGATATGGGAGTTTGAAGTTAAGGAATGGTTGAGAAACCATCAACATTTTCGCAAGTCTGATACTCGAAACCAATAACTGGAATGGCCTAGGAGAAAAGTACACACACCATTGTAATCGCGCATGTTTCTACTTTCAGATGCAACAGGAATTTCTCGAGTTCGTCAATGCGTTCGCGAGAAATGGGAGTTTGAAGTTAAGGAATGCTTGAGGAACCATCAAAATTTTCGCAACTCTGATGCTAGAAACGAATAACTGAAATGGCCTAGGGGAAAAGTACACACACCATTGTAATCGGGCGAGTTTCTACTTTCAGATGCAACAGGAACTTCTCGATTTCGACAATCCGTTCGCGAGAAATGGGAGTTTGAAGTTAAGGAATGGTTGAGAAACTATCAAAATTTTCGCAAGTCTGATACTCGAAACCAATAACTACAATGGCCTAGGGGGAAAATACACATACCTTTGTAATCGGGCGAGTTTCCACTTTCAGATGCAACAGGAATTTCTCGAGTTCGTCAATCCGTTCGCGAGATATGGGAGTTTGAAGTTAAGGAATGGTTGAGAAACCATCAACATTTTCGCAAGTCTGATACTCGAAACCAATAACTGGAATGGCCTAGGAGAAAAGTACACACACCATTGTAATCGCGCATGTTTCTACTTTCAGATGCAACAGGAATTTCTCGAGTTCGTCAATGCGTTCGCGAGAAATGGGAGTTTGAAGTTAAGGAATGCTTGAGAAACCATCAAAATTTTCGCAACTCTGATGCTAGAAACGAATAACTGAAATGGCCTAGGGGAAAAGTACACACACCATTGTAATCGGGCGAGTTTCTACTTTCAGATGCAACAGGAACTTCTCGATTTCGACAATCCGTTCGCGAGAAATGGGAGTTTGAAGTTAAGGAATGGTTGAGAAACTATCAAAATTTTCGCAAGTCTGATACTCGAAACCAATAACTACAGTGGCCTAGGGGGAAAATGCACATACCTTTGTAATCGGGCGAGTTTCCACTTTCAGATGCAACAGGAATTTCTCGAGTTCGACAATCCGTTCGCGAGATATGGGAGTTTGAAGTTAAGGAATGGTTGAGAAACCATCAACATTTTCGCAAGTCTGATACTCGAAACCAATAACTGGAATGGCCTAGGAGAAAAGTACACACACCATTGTAATCGCGCATGTTTCTACTTTCAGATGCAACAGGAATTTCTCGAGTTCGTCAATGCGTTCGCGAGATATGGGAGTTTGAACTTAAGGAATGCTTGAGAAACCATCAAAATTTTCGCAACTCTGATGCTAGAAACGAATAACTGAAACGGCCTAGGGGAAAAGTACACACACTATTGTAATCGGGCGAGTTTCTACTTTCAGATGCAACAGGAACTTCTCGATTTCGTCAATCCGTTCGCGAGAAATGGGAGTTTGAAGTTAAGGAATGGTTGAGAAACTATCAAAATTTTCGCAAGTCTGATACTCGAAACCAATAACTACAATGGCCTTGGGGGAAAATACACATACCTTTATAATCGGGCGAGTTTCCACTTTCAGATGCAACAGGAATTTCTCGAGTTCGTCAATCCGTTCGCGAGATATGGGAGTTTGAAGTTAAGGAATGGTTGAGAAACCATCGAAATTTTCGCGATTCTGATACGAGAAATCTATAACTGGAGTGACCTAGAGTAAAAGTACACACACCATTGTAATCGTGCGAGTTTCTGCTTTCAGATGCAACAGGAATTTCTCGAGTTCGTCAATCCGTTCTCGAAATATGGGAGATTGAAATTAAGGAATGCTTGAGAAACCATCAAAATTTTCGCCAGCCTGATACTCGAAACCAATAGCTACAAAGGCCTAGGGGAAAAATGCACATACCTTTGAAATCGGGCGAGTTTCCACTTTCAGATGCAACAGGAATTTTTCGAGTGCGTCATTCCGTTCGCGAGATATGGGAGTTTGAAATTAAGGAATGGTTGAGAAACCATCAAAATTTTCGCAAGTCTGATACGCGAAACCAATAACTACCAAGGCCTAGGGGAAAAATACACATACCTTTGTAATCGGGAGGATTTCCACTCTCAGATGCAACAGGAATTTCTCGAGTTCGTCAATCCGTTCGCGAGATATGGGAGTTTGAAGTTAAGGAATGGTTGAGAAACCATCAACATTTTCGCAAGTCTGATACTCGAAACCAATAACTGGAATGGCCTAGGAGAAAAGTACACACACCATTGTAATCGCGCATGTTTCTACTTTCAGATGCAACAGGAATTTCTCGAGTTCGTCAATGCGTTCGCGAGAAATGGGAGTTTGAAGTTAAGGAATGCTTGAGGAACCATCAAAATTTTCGCAACTCTGATGCTAGAAACGAATAACTGAAATGGCCTAGGGGAAAAGTACACACACCATTGTAATCGGGCGAGTTTCTACTTTCAGATGCAACAGGAACTTCTCGATTTCGACAATCCGTTCGCGAGAAATGGGAGTTTGAAGTTAAGGAATGGTTGAGAAACTATCAAAATTTTCGCAAGTCTGATACTCGAAACCAATAACTACAATGGCCTAGGGGGAAAATACACATACCTTTGTAATCGGGCGAGTTTCCACTTTCAGATGCAACAGGAATTTCTCGAGTTCGTCAATCCGTTCGCGAGATATGGGAGTTTGAAGTTAAGGAATGGTTGAGAAACCATCAACATTTTCGCAAGTCTGATACTCGAAACCAATAACTGGAATGGCCTAGGAGAAAAGTACACACACCATTGTAATCGCGCATGTTTCTACTTTCAGATGCAACAGGAATTTCTCGAGTTCGTCAATGCGTTCGCGAGAAATGGGAGTTTGAAGTTAAGGAATGCTTGAGAAACCATCAAAATTTTCGCAACTCTGATGCTAGAAACGAATAACTGAAATGGCCTAGGGGAAAAGTACACACACCATTGTAATCGGGCGAGTTTCTACTTTCAGATGCAACAGGAACTTCTCGATTTCGACAATCCGTTCGCGAGAAATGGGAGTTTGAAGTTAAGGAATGGTTGAGAAACTATCAAAATTTTCGCAAGTCTGATACTCGAAACCAATAACTACAGTGGCCTAGGGGGAAAATGCACATACCTTTGTAATCGGGCGAGTTTCCACTTTCAGATGCAACAGGAATTTCTCGAGTTCGTCAATCCGTTCGCGAGATATGGGAGTTTGAAGTTAAGGAATGGTTGAGAAACCATCAACATTTTCGCAAGTCTGATACTCGAAACCAATAACTGGAATGGCCTAGGAGAAAAGTACACACACCATTGTAATCGCGCATGTTTCTACTTTCAGATGCAACAGGAATTTCTCGAGTTCGTCAATGCGTTCGCGAGATATGGGAGTTTGAACTTAAGGAATGCTTGAGAAACCATCAAAATTTTCGCAACTCTGATGCTAGAAACGAATAACTGAAACGGCCTAGGGGAAAAGTACACACACTATTGTAATCGGGCGAGTTTCTACTTTCAGATGCAACAGGAACTTCTCGATTTCGTCAATCCGTTCGCGAGAAATGGGAGTTTGAAGTTAAGGAATGGTTGAGAAACTATCAAAATTTTCGCAAGTCTGATACTCGAAACCAATAACTACAATGGCCTTGGGGGAAAATACACATACCTTTATAATCGGGCGAGTTTCCACTTTCAGATGCAACAGGAATTTCTCGAGTTCGTCAATCCGTTCGCGAGATATGGGAGTTTGAAGTTAAGGAATGGTTGAGAAACCATCGAAATTTTCGCGATTCTGATACGAGAAATCTATAACTGGAGTGACCTAGAGTAAAAGTACACACACCATTGTAATCGTGCGAGTTTCTGCTTTCAGATGCAACAGGAATTTCTCGAGTTCGTCAATCCGTTCTCGAGATATGGGAGTTTGAAATTAAGGAATGCTTGAGAAACCATCAAAATTTTCGCCAGCCTGATACTCGAAACCAATAGCTACAAAGGCCTAGGGGAAAAATGCACATACCTTTGAAATCGGGCGAGTTTCCACTTTCAGATGCAACAGGAATTTCTCGAGTGCGTCATTCCGTTCGCGAGATATGGGAGTTTGAAATTAAGGAATGGTTGAGAAACCATCAAAATTTTCGCAAGTCTGATACGCGAAACCAATAACTACCAAGGCCTAGGGGAAAAATACACATACCTTTGTAATCGGGAGGATTTCCACTCTCAGATGCAACAGGAATTTCTCGAGTTCGTCAATCCGTTCGCGAGATATGGGAGTTTGAAGTTAAGGAATGGTTGAGAAACCATCAACATTTTCGCAAGTCTGATACTCGAAACCAATAACTGGAATGGCCTAGGAGAAAAGTACACACACCATTGTAATCGCGCATGTTTCTACTTTCAGATGCAACAGGAATTTCTCGAGTTCGTCAATGCGTTCGCGAGAAATGGGAGTTTGAAGTTAAGGAATGCTTGAGAAACCATCAAAATTTTCGCAACTCTGATGCTAGAAACGAATAACTGAAATGGCCTAGGGGAAAAGTACACACACCATTGTAATCGGGCGAGTTTCTACTTTCAGATGCAACGGGAACTTCTCGATTTCGACAATCCGTTCGCGAGAAATGGGAGTTTGAAGTTAAGGAATGGTTGAGAAACTATCAAAATTTTCGCAAGTCTGATACTCGAAACCAATAACTACAATGGCCTAGGGGGAAAATACACATACCTTTGTAATCGGGCGAGTTTCCACTTTCAGATGCAACAGGAATTTCTCGAGTTCGTCAATCCGTTCGCGAGATATGGGAGTTTGAAGTTAAGGAATGGTTGAGAAACCATCAACATTTTCGCAAGTCTGATACTCGAAACCAATAACTGGAATGGCCTAGGAGAAAAGTACACACACCATTGTAATCGCGCATGTTTCTACTTTCAGATGCAACAGGAATTTCTCGAGTTCGTCAATGCGTTCGCGAGAAATGGGAGTTTGAAGTTAAGGAATGCTTGAGAAACCATCAAAATTTTCGCAACTCTGATGCTAGAAACGAATAACTGAAATGGCCTAGGGGAAAAGTACACACACCATTGTAATCGGGCGAGTTTCTACTTTCAGATGCAACAGGAACTTCTCGATTTCGACAATCCGTTCGCGAGAAATGGGAGTTTGAAGTTAAGGAATGGTTGAGAAACTATCAAAATTTTCGCAAGTCTGATACTCGAAACCAATAACTACAATGGCCTAGGGGGAAAATACACATACCTTTGTAATCGGGCGAGTTTCCACTTTCAGATGCAACAGGAATTTCTCGAGTTCGTCAATCCGTTCGCGAGATATGGGAGTTTGAAGTTAAGGAATGGTTGAGAAACCATCAACATTTTCGCAAGTCTGATACTCGAAACCAATAACTGGAATGGCCTAGGAGAAAAGTACACACACCATTGTAATCGCGCATGTTTCTACTTTCAGATGCAACAGGAATTTCTCGAGTTCGTCAATGCGTTCGCGAGAAATGGGAGTTTGAAGTTAAGGAATGGTTGAGAAACTATCAGAATTTTCGCAAGTCTGATACTCGAAACCAATAACTACAATGGCCTAGGGGGAAAATACAGACACCATTCTAATCGGGCGAGTTTCTACTTTCAGATGCAACAGGAATTTCTGGAGTTCGTCAATCCGTTCGCGAGATATGGGAGTTTGAAGTTAACGAATGTTTGAGAAACCATCAAAATTTTCGCAAGTCTGATACACGAAACCAATAACTACAAAGGCCTGGGGGAAAAACACACATATCTTTGTAATCGGGCGAGTTTCTACTTTCAGATGCAACAGGAATTTCTCGAGTTCGTCAATCCGTTCGCGAGATATGGGAGTTTGAACTTAAGGAATGCTTGAGAAACCATCAAAATTTTCGCAACTCTGATGCTAGAAACGAATAACTGAAATGGCCTAGGGGAAAAGTACACACACCATTGTAATCGGGCGAGTTTCTACTTTCAGATGCAACAGGAACTTCTCGATTTCGACAATCCGTTCGCGAGAAATGGGAGTTTGAAGTTAAGGAATGGTTGAGAAACTATCAAAATTTTCGCAAGTCTGATACTCGAAACCAATAACTACAATGGCCTAGGGGGAAAATACACATACCTTTGTAATCGGGCGAGTTTCCACTTTCAGATGCAACAGGAATTTCTCGAGTTCGTCAATCCGTTCGCGAGATATGGGAGTTTGAAGTTAAGGAATGGTTGAGAAACCATCAACATTTTCGCAAGTCTGATACTCGAAACCAATAACTGGAATGGCCTAGGAGAAAAGTACACACACCATTGCAATCGCGCATGTTTCTACTTTCAGATGCAACAGGAATTTCTCGAGTTCGTCAATGCGTTCGCGAGATATGGGAGTTTGAACTTAAGGAATGCTTGAGAAACCATCAAAATTTTCGCAACTCTGATGCTAGAAACGAATAACTGAAACGGCCTAGGGGAAAAGTACACACACTATTGTAATCGGGCGAGTTTCTACTTTCAGATGCAACAGGAACTTCTCGATTTCGTCAATCCGTTCGCGAGAAATGGGAGTTTGAAGTTAAGGAATGGTTGAGAAACTATCAAAATTTTCGCAAGTCTGATACTCGAAACCAATAACTACAATGGCCTTGGGGGAAAATACACATACCTTTATAATCGGGCGAGTTTCCACTTTCAGATGCAACAGGAATTTCTCGAGTTCGTCAATCCGTTCGCGAGATATGGGAGTTTGAAGTTAAGGAATGGTTGAGAAACCATCGAAATTTTCGCGATTCTGATACGAGAAATCTATAACTGGAGTGACCTAGAGTAAAAGTACACACACCATTGTAATCGTGCGAGTTTCTGCTTTCAGATGCAACAGGAATTTCTCGAGTTCGTCAATCCGTTCTCGAGATATGGGAGTTTGAAATTAAGGAATGCTTGAGAAACCATCAAAATTTTCGCCAGCCTGATACTCGAAACCAATAGCTACAAAGGCCTAGGGGAAAAATGCACATACCTTTGAAATCGGGCGAGTTTCCACTTTCAGATGCAACAGGAATTTCTCGAGTGCGTCATTCCGTTCGCGAGATATGGGAGTTTGAAATTAAGGAATGGTTGAGAAACCATCAAAATTTTCGCAAGTCTGATACGCGAAACCAATAACTACCAAGGCCTAGGGGAAAAATACACATACCTTTGTAATCGGGAGGATTTCCACTCTCAGATGCAACAGGAATTTCTCGAGTTCGTCAATCCGTTCGCGAGATATGGGAGTTTGAAGTTAAGGAATGGTTGAGAAACCATCAACATTTTCGCAAGTCTGATACTCGAAACCAATAACTGGAATGGCCTAGGAGAAAAGTACACACACCATTGTAATCGCGCATGTTTCTACTTTCAGATGCAACAGGAATTTCTCGAGTTCGTCAATGCGTTCGCGAGAAATGGGAGTTTGAAGTTAAGGAATGCTTGAGAAACCATCAAAATTTTCGCAACTCTGATGCTAGAAACGAATAACTGAAATGGCCTAGGGGAAAAGTACACACACCATTGTAATCGGGCGAGTTTCTACTTTCAGATGCAACAGGAACTTCTCGATTTCGACAATCCGTTCGCGAGAAATGGGAGTTTGAAGTTAAGGAATGGTTGAGAAACTATCAAAATTTTCGCAAGTCTGATACTCGAAACCAATAACTACAATGGCCTAGGGGGAAAATACACATACCTTTGTAATCGGGCGAGTTTCCACTTTCAGATGCAACAGGAATTTCTCGAGTTCGTCAATCCGTTCGCGAGATATGGGAGTTTGAAGTTAAGGAATGGTTGAGAAACCATCAACATTTTCGCAAGTCTGATACTCGAAACCAATAACTGGAATGGCCTAGGAGAAACGTACACACACCATTGTAATCGCGCATGTTTCTACTTTCAGATGCAACAGGAATTTCTCGAGTTCGTCAATGCGTTCGCGAGAAATGGGAGTTTGAAGTTAAGGAATGCTTGAGAAACCATCAAAATTTTCGCAACTCTGATGCTAGAAACGAATAACTGAAATGGCCTAGGGGAAAAGTACACACACCATTGTAATCGGGCGAGTTTCTACTTTCAGATGCAACAGGAACTTCTCGATTTCGACAATCCGTTCGCGAGAAATGGGAGTTTGAAGTTAAGGAATGGTTGAGAAACTATCAAAATTTTCGCAAGTCTGATACTCGAAACCAATAACTACAATGGCCTAGGGGGAAAATACACATACCTTTGTAATCGGGCGAGTTTCCACTTTCAGATGCAACAGGAATTTCTCGAGTTCGTCAATCCGTTCGCGAGATATGGGAGTTTGAAGTTAAGGAATGGTTGAGAAACCTTCGAAATTTTCGCGATTCTGATACGAGAAATCTATAACTGGAGTGACCTAGAGTAAAAGTACACACACCATTGTAATCGTGCGAGTTTCTGCTTTCAGATGCAACAGGAATTTCTCGAGTTCGTCAATCCGTTCTCGAGATATGGGAGTTTGAAATTAAGGAATGCTTGAGAAACCATCAAAATTTTCGCCAGCCTGATACTCGAAACCAATAGCTACGAAGGCCTAGGGGAAAAATGCACATACCTTTGAAATCGGGCGAGTTTCCACTTTCAAACGCAACAGGAATTTCTCGAGTGCGTCATTCCGTTCGCGAGATATGGGAGTTTGAAGTTAAGGAATGGTTGAGAAACTATCAAAATTTTCGCATTTCTGATGCTAGAAACGAACAACTGGAATGGCCTAGGGGAAAAGTACACACACCATTCTAATCGGGCGAGTTTCTACTTTCAGATGCAACAGGAATTTCTGGAGTTCGTCAATCCGTTCGCGAGATATGGGAGTTTGAAATGAACGAATGGTTGAGAAACCATCAAAATTTTCGCAAGTCTGATACTCGAAACCAATAAGTACAAAGGCCTAGGGGAAAAACACACATATCTTTGTAATCGGGCGAGTTTTCACTTTCAGATGCAACAGGAATTTCTAGAATGCGTCATTCCGTTCGCGAGATATGGGAGTTTGAAGTTAAGGAATGGTTGAGATACCATCAAAATTCTCGCAATTCTGATACTCGAAACCAATAACTACAAAGGCCTAGGGGAAAAATACACACACCTTTGTAATCGGGCGAGTTTCCACCTTCAGATGCAACAGGAATTTCTCGAGTTCGTCATTCCGTTCGCGAGACATGGGAGTTTGAAGTTAAGGAATGGATGAGAAACCATCAAAATTTTGGCAATTCTGATACTCGAAACCAATAACTGGAATGGCCTATGGGAAAAGTACACACACCATTGTAATCGTGCGAGTTACTGCATTCAGATGCAACAGGAATTTCTCGAGTTCGACAATCCGTTCGCGAGATATGGGAGATTGAAGTTAAGGAATGGTTGAGAAACCCTCAAAATTTTCGCAAGTCTGATACTCGAAACCAATAACTACAAATGCCTAGGGGAAAAATGCACATACCTTTGTAATCGGGCGAGTTTCCACTTTCGGATGAAACAGGAATTTCTCGAGTTTGTCAATCCGTTCGCGAGATATGGGAGTTTGAATTTAAGGAATGGTTGAGATACCATCAAAATTCTCGCAATTCTGATACTCGAAACCAATAACTACAAAGGCCTAGGGGAAAAATACACACACCTTTGTAATCGGGCGAGTTTCCACTTTCAGATGCAACAGGAATTTCTGGAGTTCGTCAATCCGTTCGCGAGATATGGGGGTTTGAATTTAACGAATGGTTGAGGAACCGTCAAAATTTTCGGAAGTCTGATACTCGAAACCAATAACTACAAAGGCCTAGGGGAAAAACACACATATCTTTGTAATCGGGCGAGTTTCCAGTTTCAGATGTAACAGGAATTTCTCGAGTTCGTCATCCCGTTCGCGAGATATGGGAGTTCGAAGTTAAGGAATGGTTGAGAAACCATTAAAATTTTCGCAATTTTGATGCTAGAAACCAATAACTACAATGGCCTAGGGGAAAATACACATACCGTTGTAATCGGGCGAGTTTCTGCTTTCACATGCAACAGGAATTTCTCGAGTTCGTCAATCCGTTCGCGAGATATGGGAGCTTGAAGTGAAGGAATGCTTGAGAAACCATCAAAATTTTCGCAAGTCTGATACTCGAAACCAATAACTACAAAGGCCTAGGGGAAAAATACACATACCTTTGTAATCTGGCGGGTTTCCACTCTCAGATGCAACAGGAATTTCTCGAGTTCGTCAATCCGTTCGCGAGATATGGGAGTTTGAACTTAAGGAATGCTTGAGAAACCATCAAAATTTTCGCAATTCTGATGCTAGAAACGAATAACTGGAATGGCCTAGGGGAAAAGTACACAAAGCATGGTAATCGTGCGAGTTTCTGCTTTCAGATGCAACAGGAATTTCTCGAGTTCATCAATCCGTTCGCGAGATATGGGAGTTTGAAGTTAAGGAATGGTTGAGAAACCATCGAAATTTTCGCAATTCTGATGCTAGAAACGAATAACTGGAAGGGCCTAGGGGAAAAGTACACACACAATTCTAGTCGGGCGAGTCTCTACTTTCAGATGCAACAGGAATTTCTCGAGTTCGTCATCCCGTTCGCGAGATATGGGAGTTCGAAGTTAAGGAATGGTTGAGAAACCATCCAAATTTTCGCAATTCTGATGCTAGAAACCAATAACTACAATGGCCTAGGGGAAATACACATACGGTTGTAATCGGGCGAGTTTCTGCTTTCAGATGCAACAGGAATTTCTCGAGTTCGTCATTCCGTTCGCGAGACATGGGAGTTTGAAGTTAAGGAATGGTTGAGAAACCATCAAAATTTTCGCAATTCTGATACTCGAAACAAATAACTGGGATGGCCTAGGGGAAAAGTACACATACCATTGTAATCGTGCGAGTTTCTGGATTCAGACGCAACAGGAATTTCTCGAGTTCGACAATCCGTTCGCGAGATATGGGAGTTTGAAATTAAGGAATGGTTGAGAAACCCTCAAATTTTTGGCAAGTCTGATACTCGAAACCAATAACTACAAATGCCTAGGGGAAAAATGCTCATACCTTTGTAATCGGGCGAGTTTCCCCTTTCAGATGCAATAGGAATTTGTCGAGTTCGTCAATCCGTTCGCGAGATATGGGAGTTTCAAGTTAAGGAATGGTTGAGAAACCATCAAAATTTTCGCAAGTCTGATACACGAAACCAATAACTACAAAGGCCGAGGGGAAAATGCACATACCTTTGTAATCGGGCGAGTTTCCACTTTCAGATGCACAGGACTTTCTCGAGTTCGTCAATCCATTCGCGAGATATGGGAGTTTGAAGTTAAGGAATGGTTGAGAAACTATCAAAATTTTCGCAATTCTGATGCTAGAAACGAACAACTGGAATGGCCTAGGGGAAAAGTACACACACCATTCTAATCGGGCGAGTTTCTACTTTCAGATGCAACAGGAATTTCTGGAGTTCGTCAATCCGTTCGCGAGATATGGGAGTTTGAAATTAACGAATGGTTGAGAAACCATCAAAATTTTCGCAAGTCTGATACTCGAAACCAATAAGTACAAAGGCCTAGGGGAAAAACACACATATCTTTGTAATCGGGCGAGTTTCTGCTTTCAGATGCAACAGGAATTTCTCGATTCCGTCAATCCGTTCGCGAGATATGGGAGTTCGAAGTTAAGGAATGGTTGAGAAACCATCAAAATTTTCGCAATTCTGATGCTAGAAACCAATAATTACAATGGCCTAGGGGAAAATACACATACCGTTGTAATCAGGCGAGTTTCTGCTTTCAGATGCAACAGGAATTTCTCGAGTTCGTCAATCCGTTCGCGAGATATGGGAGTTTGAAATTAAGGAATGCTTGAGAAACCATCAAAATTTTCGCAGGTCTGATACTCGAAACCAATAACTATTATATTATACAAAGGCCTAGGGGAAAAATGCACATACCTTTGTAATCGGGCGAGTTTTCACTTTCAGATGCAACAGGAATTTCTAGAATGCGTCATTCCGTTCGCGAGATATGGGAGTTTGAAGTTAAGGAATGGTTGAGATACCATCAAAATTCTCGCAATTCTGATACTCGAAACCAATAACTACAAAGGCCTAGGGGAAAAATACACACACCTTTGTAATCGGGCGAGTTTCCACCTTCAGATGCAACAGGAATTTCTCGAGTTCGTCATTCCGTTCGCGAGACATGGGAGTTTGAAGTTAAGGAATGGATGAGAAACCATCAAAATTTTGGCAATTCTGATACTCGAAACCAATAACTGGAATGGCCTATGGGAAAAGTACACACACCATTGTAATCGTGCGAGTTACTGCATTCAGATGCAACAGGAATTTCTCGAGTTCGACAATCCGTTCGCGAGATATGGGAGATTGAAGTTAAGGAATGGTTGAGAAACCCTCAAAATTTTCGCAAGTCTGATACTCGAAACCAATAACTACAAATGCCTAGGGGAAAATACACATACCGTTGTAATCAGGCGAGTTTCTGCTTTCAGATGCAACAGGAATTTCTCGAGTTCGTCAATCCGTTCGCGAGATATGGGAGTTTGAAATTAAGGAATGCTTGAGAAACCATCAAAATTTTCGCAGGTCTGATACTCGAAACCAATAACTATTATATTATACAAAGGCCTAGGGGAAAAATGCACATACCTTTGTAATCGGGCGAGTTTTCACTTTCAGATGCAACAGGAATTTCTAGAATGCGTCATTCCGTTCGCGAGATATGGGAGTTTGAAGTTAAGGAATGGTTGAGATACCATCAAAATTCTCGCAATTCTGATACTCGAAACCAATAACTACAAAGGCCTAGGGGAAAAATACACACACCTTTGTAATCGGGCGAGTTTCCACCTTCAGATGCAACAGGAATTTCTCGAGTTCGTCATTCCGTTCGCGAGACATGGGAGTTTGAAGTTAAGGAATGGATGAGAAACCATCAAAATTTTGGCAATTCTGATACTCGAAACCAATAACTGGAATGGCCTATGGGAAAAGTACACACACCATTGTAATCGTGCGAGTTACTGCATTCAGATGCAACAGGAATTTCTCGAGTTCGACAATCCGTTCGCGAGATATGGGAGATTGAAGTTAAGGAATGGTTGAGAAACCCTCAAAATTTTCGCAAGTCTGATACTCGAAACCAATAACTACAAATGCCTAGGGGAAAAATGCACATACCTTTGTAATCGGGCGAGTTTCCACTTTCGGATGAAACAGGAATTTCTCGAGTTTGTCAATCCGTTCGCGAGATATGGGAGTTTGAATTTAAGGAATGGTTGAGATACCATCAAAATTCTCGCAATTCTGATACTCGAAACCAATAACTACAAAGGCCTAGGGGAAAAATACACACACCTTTGTAATCGGGCGAGTTTCCACTTTCAGATGCAACAGGAATTTCTGGAGTTCGTCAATCCGTTCGCGAGATATGGGGGTTTGAATTTAACGAATGGTTGAGGAACCGTCAAAATTTTCGGAAGTCTGATACTCGAAACCAATAACTACAAAGGCCTAGGGGAAAAACACACATATCTTTGTAATCGGGCGAGTTTCCAGTTTCAGATGTAACAGGAATTTCTCGAGTTCGTCATCCCGTTCGCGAGATATGGGAGTTCGAAGTTAAGGAATGGTTGAGAAACCATTAAAATTTTCGCAATTTTGATGCTAGAAACCAATAACTACAATGGCCTAGGGGAAAATACACATACCGTTGTAATCGTGCGAGTTTCTGGATTCAGACGCAACAGGAATTTCTCGAGTTCGACAATCCGTTCGCGAGATATGGGAGTTTGAAATTAAGGAATGGTTGAGAAACCCTCAAATTTTTGGCAAGTCTGATACTCGAAACCAATAACTACAAATGCCTAGGGGAAAAATGCTCATACCTTTGTAATCGGGCGAGTTTCCCCTTTCAGATGCAACAGGAATTTGTCGAGTTCGTCAATCCGTTCGCGAGATATGGGAGTTTGAAGTTAAGGAATGGTTGAGAAACTATCAAAATTTTCGCAATTCTGATGCTAGAAACGAACAACTGGAATGGCCTAGGGGAAAAGTACACACACCATTCTAATCGGGCGAGTTTCTACTTTCAGATGCAACAGGAATTTCTGGAGTTCGTCAATCCGTTCGCGAGATATGGGAGTTTGAAATTAACGAATGGTTGAGAAACCATCAAAATTTTCGCAAGTCTGATACTCGAAACCAATAAGTACAAAGGCCTAGGGGAAAAACACACATATCTTTGTAATCGGGCGAGTTTCTGCTTTCAGATGCAACAGGAATTTCTCGATTCCGTCAATCCGTTCGCGAGATATGGGAGTTCGAAGTTAAGGAATGGTTGAGAAACCATCAAAATTTTCGCAATTCTGATGCTAGAAACCAATAATTACAATGGCCTAGGGGAAAATACACATACCGTTGTAATCGGGCGAGTTTCTGCTTTCAGATGCAACAGGAATTTCTCGAGTTCGTCAATCCGTTCGCGAGATATGGGAGTTTGAAATTAAGGAATGCTTGAGAAACCATCAAAATTTTCGCAGGTCTGATACTCGAAACCAATAACTATTATATTATACAAAGGCCTAGGGGAAAAATGCACATACCTTTGTAATCGGGCGAGTTTTCACTTTCAGATGCAACAGGAATTTCTAGAATGCGTCATTCCGTTCGCGAGATATGGGAGTTTGAAGTTAAGGAATGGTTGAGATACCATCAAAATTCTCGCAATTCTGATACTCGAAACCAATAACTACAAAGGCCTAGGGGAAAAATACACACACCTTTGTAATCGGGCGAGTTTCCACCTTCAGATGCAACAGGAATTTCTCGAGTTCGTCATTCCGTTCGCGAGACATGGGAGTTTGAAGTTAAGGAATGGATGAGAAACCATCAAAATTTTGGCAATTCTGATACTCGAAACCAATAACTGGAATGGCCTATGGGAAAAGTACACACACCATTGTAATCGTGCGAGTTACTGCATTCAGATGCAACAGGAATTTCTCGAGTTCGACAATCCGTTCGCGAGATATGGGAGATTGAAGTTAAGGAATGGTTGAGAAACCCTCAAAATTTTCGCAAGTCTGATACTCGAAACCAATAACTACAAATGCCTAGGGGAAAAATGCACATACCTTTGTAATCGGGCGAGTTTCCACTTTCGGATGAAACAGGAATTTCTCGAGTTTGTCAATCCGTTCGCGAGATATGGGAGTTTGAATTTAAGGAATGGTTGAGATACCATCAAAATTCTCGCAATTCTGATACTCGAAACCAATAACTACAAAGGCCTAGGGGAAAAATACACACACCTTTGTAATCGGGCGAGTTTCCACTTTCAGATGCAACAGGAATTTCTGGAGTTCGTCAATCCGTTCGCGAGATATGGGGGTTTGAATTTAACGAATGGTTGAGGAACCGTCAAAATTTTCGGAAGTCTGATACTCGAAACCAATAACTACAAAGGCCTAGGGGAAAAACACACATATCTTTGTAATCGGGCGAGTTTCCAGTTTCAGATGTAACAGGAATTTCTCGAGTTCGTCATCCCGTTCGCGAGATATGGGAGTTCGAAGTTAAGGAATGGTTGAGAAACCATTAAAATTTTCGCAATTTTGATGCTAGAAACCAATAACTACAGTGGCCTAGGGGAAATACACATACGGTTGTAATCGGGCGAGTTTCTGCTTTCAGATGCAACAGGAATTTCTCGAGTTCGTCATTCCGTTCGCGAGACATGGGAGTTTGAAGTTAAGGAATGGTTGAGAAACCATCAAAATTTTCGCAATTCTGATACTCGAAACAAATAACTGGGATGGCCTAGGGGAAAAGTACACATACCATTGTAATCGTGCGAGTTTCTGGATTCAGACGCAACAGGAATTTCTCGAGTTCGACAATCCGTTCGCGAGATATGGGAGTTTGAAATTAAGGAATGGTTGAGAAACCCTCAAATTTTTGGCAAGTCTGATACTCGAAAACAATAACTACAAATGCCTAGGGGAAAAATGCTCATACCTTTGTAATCGGGCGAGTTTCCCCTTTCAGATGCAACAGGAATTTGTCGAGTTCGTCAATCCGTTCGCGAGATATGGGAGTTTCAAGTTAAGGAATGGTTGAGAAACCATCAAAATTTTCGCAAGTCTGATACACGAAACCAATAACTACAAAGGCCGAGGGGAAAATGCACATACCTTTGTAATCGGGCGAGTTTCCACTTTCAGATGCACAGGACTTTCTCGAGTTCGTCAATCCATTCGCGAGATATGGGAGTTTGAAGTTAAGGAATGGTTGAGAAACTATCAAAATTTTCGCAATTCTGATGCTAGAAACGAACAACTGGAATGGCCTAGGGGAAAAGTACACACACCATTCTAATCGGGCGAGTTTCTACTTTCAGATGCAACAGGAATTTCTGGAGTTCGTCAATCCGTTCGCGAGATATGGGAGTTTGAAATTAACGAATGGTTGAGAAACCATCAAAATTTTCGCAAGTCTGATACTCGAAACCAATAAGTACAAAGGCCTAGGGGAAAAACACACATATCTTTGTAATCGGGCGAGTTTCTGCTTTCAGATGCAACAGGAATTTCTCGATTCCGTCAATCCGTTCGCGAGATATGGGAGTTCGAAGTTAAGGAATGGTTGAGAAACCATCAAAATTTTCGCAATTCTGATGCTAGAAACCAATAATTACAATGGCCTAGGGGAAAATACACATACCGTTGTAATCAGGCGAGTTTCTGCTTTCAGATGCAACAGGAATTTCTCGAGTTCGTCAATCCGTTCGCGAGATATGGGAGTTTGAAATTAAGGAATGCTTGAGAAACCATCAAAATTTTCGCAGGTCTGATACTCGAAACCAATAACTATTATATTATACAAAGGCCTAGGGGAAAAATGCACATACCTTTGTAATCGGGCGAGTTTTCACTTTCAGATGCAACAGGAATTTCTAGAATGCGTCATTCCGTTCGCGAGATATGGGAGTTTGAAGTTAAGGAATGGTTGAGATACCATCAAAATTCTCGCAATTCTGATACTCGAAACCAATAACTACAAAGGCCTAGGGGAAAAATACACACACCTTTGTAATCGGGCGAGTTTCCACCTTCAGATGCAACAGGAATTTCTCGAGTTCGTCATTCCGTTCGCGAGACATGGGAGTTTGAAGTTAAGGAATGGATGAGAAACCATCAAAATTTTGGCAATTCTGATACTCGAAACCAATAACTGGAATGGCCTATGGGAAAAGTACACACACCATTGTAATCGTGCGAGTTACTGCATTCAGATGCAACAGGAATTTCTCGAGTTCGACAATCCGTTCGCGAGATATGGGAGATTGAAGTTAAGGAATGGTTGAGAAACCCTCAAAATTTTCGCAAGTCTGATACTCGAAACCAATAACTACAAATGCCTAGGGGAAAAATGCACATACCTTTGTAATCGGGCGAGTTTCCACTTTCGGATGAAACAGGAATTTCTCGAGTTTGTCAATCCGTTCGCGAGATATGGGAGTTTGAATTTAAGGAATGGTTGAGATACCATCAAAATTCTCGCAATTCTGATACTCGAAACCAATAACTACAAAGGCCTAGGGGAAAAATACACACACCTTTGTAATCGGGCGAGTTTCCACTTTCAGATGCAACAGGAATTTCTGGAGTTCGTCAATCCGTTCGCGAGATATGGGAGCTTGAAGTGAAGGAATGCTTGAGAAACCATCAAAATTTTCGCAAGTCTGGTACTCGAAACCAATAACTACAAAGGCCTAGGGGAAAAATACACATACCTTTGTAATCTGGCGGGTTTCCACTCTCAGATGCAACAGGAATTTCTCGAGTTCGTCAATCCGTTCGCGAGATATGGGAGTTTGAACTTAAGGAATGCTTGAGAAACCATCAAAATTTTCGCAATTCTGATGCTAGAAACGAATAACTGGAATGGCCTAGGGGAAAAGTACACAAAGCATGGTAATCGTGCGAGTTTCTGCTTTCAGATGCAACAGGAATTTCTCGAGTTCATCAATCCGTTCGCGAGATATGGGAGTTTGAAGTTAAGGAATGGTTGAGAAACCATCGAAATTTTCGCAATTCTGATGCTAGAAACGAATAACTGGAAGGGCCTAGGGGAAAAGTACACACACAATTCTAGTCGGGCGAGTCTCTACTTTCAGATGCAACAGGAATTTCTCGAGTTCGTCATCCCGTTCGCGAGATATGGGAGTTCGAAGTTAAGGAATGGTTGAGAAACCATCCAAATTTTCGCAATTCTGATGCTAGAAACCAATAACTACAATGGCCTAGGGGAAATACACATACGGTTGTAATCGGGCGAGTTTCTGCTTTCACATGCAACAGGAATTTCTCGAGTTCGTCAATCCGTTCGCGAGATATGGGAGCTTGAAGTGAAGGAATGCTTGAGAAACCATCAAAATTTTCGCAAGTCTGATACTCGAAACCAATAACTACAAAGGCCTAGGGGAAAAATACACATACCTTTGTAATCTGGCGGGTTTCCACTCTCAGATGCAACAGGAATTTCTCGAGTTCGTCAATCCGTTCGCGAGATATGGGAGTTTGAACTTAAGGAATGCTTGAGAAACCATCAAAATTTTCGCAATTCTGATGCTAGAAACGAATAACTGGAATGGCCTAGGGGAAAAGTACACAAAGCATGGTAATCGTGCGAGTTTCTGCTTTCAGATGCAACAGGAATTTCTCGAGTTCGACAATCCGTTCGCGAGATATGGGAGTTTGAAATTAAGGAATGGTTGAGAAACCCTCAAATTTTTGGCAAGTCTGATACTCGAAACCAATAACTACAAATGCCTAGGGGAAAAATGCTCATACCTTTGTAATCGGGCGAGTTTCCCCTTTCAGATGCAACAGGAATTTGTCGAGTTCGTCAATCCGTTCGCGAGATATGGGAGTTTCAAGTTAAGGAATGGTTGAGAAACCATCAAAATTTTCGCAAGTCTGATACACGAAACCAATAACTACAAAGGCCGAGGGGAAAATGCACATACCTTTGTAATCGGGCGAGTTTCCACTTTCAGATGCACAGGACTTTCTCGAGTTCGTCAATCCATTCGCGAGATATGGGAGTTTGAAGTTAAGGAATGGTTGAGAAACTATCAAAATTTTCGCAATTCTGATGCTAGAAACGAACAACTGGAATGGCCTAGGGGAAAAGTACACACACCATTCTAATCGGGCGAGTTTCTACTTTCAGATGCAACAGGAATTTCTGGAGTTCGTCAATCCGTTCGCGAGATATGGGAGTTTGAAATTAACGAATGGTTGAGAAACCATCAAAATTTTCGCAAGTCTGATACTCGAAACCAATAAGTACAAAGGCCTAGGGGAAAAACACACATATCTTTGTAATCGGGCGAGTTTCTGCTTTCAGATGCAACAGGAATTTCTCGATTCCGTCAATCCGTTCGCGAGATATGGGAGTTCGAAGTTAAGGAATGGTTGAGAAACCATCAAAATTTTCGCAATTCTGATGCTAGAAACCAATAATTACAATGGCCTAGGGGAAAATACACATACCGTTGTAATCGGGCGAGTTTCTGCTTTCAGATGCAACAGGAATTTCTCGAGTTCGTCAATCCGTTCGCGAGATATGGGAGTTTGAAATTAAGGAATGCTTGAGAAACCATCAAAATTTTCGCAGGTCTGATACTCGAAACCAATAACTATTATATTATACAAAGGCCTAGGGGAAAAATGCACATACCTTTGTAATCGGGCGAGTTTTCACTTTCAGATGCAACAGGAATTTCTAGAATGCGTCATTCCGTTCGCGAGATATGGGAGTTTGAAGTTAAGGAATGGTTGAGATACCATCAAAATTCTCGCAATTCTGATACTCGAAACCAATAACTACAAAGGCCTAGGGGAAAAATACACACACCTTTGTAATCGGGCGAGTTTCCACCTTCAGATGCAACAGGAATTTCTCGAGTTCGTCATTCCGTTCGCGAGACATGGGAGTTTGAAGTTAAGGAATGGATGAGAAACCATCAAAATTTTGGCAATTCTGATACTCGAAACCAATAACTGGAATGGCCTATGGGAAAAGTACACACACCATTGTAATCGTGCGAGTTACTGCATTCAGATGCAACAGGAATTTCTCGAGTTCGACAATCCGTTCGCGAGATATGGGAGATTGAAGTTAAGGAATGGTTGAGAAACCCTCAAAATTTTCGCAAGTCTGATACTCGAAACCAATAACTACAAATGCCTAGGGGAAAAATGCACATACCTTTGTAATCGGGCGAGTTTCCACTTTCGGATGAAACAGGAATTTCTCGAGTTTGTCAATCCGTTCGCGAGATATGGGAGTTTGAATTTAAGGAATGGTTGAGATACCATCAAAATTCTCGCAATTCTGATACTCGAAACCAATAACTACAAAGGCCTAGGGGAAAAATACACACACCTTTGTAATCGGGCGAGTTTCCACTTTCAGATGCAACAGGAATTTCTGGAGTTCGTCAATCCGTTCGCGAGATATGGGGGTTTGAATTTAACGAATGGTTGAGGAACCGTCAAAATTTTCGGAAGTCTGATACTCGAAACCAATAACTACAAAGGCCTAGGGGAAAAACACACATATCTTTGTAATCGGGCGCGTTTCCAGTTTCAGATGTAACAGGAATTTCTCGAGTTCGTCATCCCGTTCGCGAGATATGGGAGTTCGAAGTTAAGGAATGGTTGAGAAACCATTAAAATTTTCGCAATTTTGATGCTAGAAACCAATAACTACAATGGCCTAGGGGAAAATACACATACCGTTGTAATCGGGCGAGTTTCTGCTTTCACATGCAACAGGAATTTCTCGAGTTCGTCAATCCGTTCGCGAGATATGGGAGCTTGAAGTGAAGGAATGCTTGAGAAACCATCAAAATTTTCGCAAGTCTGATACTCGAAACCAATAACTACAAAGGCCTAGGGGAAAAATACACATACCTTTGTAATCTGGCGGGTTTCCACTCTCAGATGCAACAGGAATTTCTCGAGTTCGTCAATCCGTTCGCGAGATATGGGAGTTTGAACTTAAGGAATGCTTGAGAAACCATCAAAATTTTCGCAATTCTGATGCTAGAAACGAATAACTGGAATGGCCTAGGGGAAAAGTACACAAAGCATGGTAATCGTGCGAGTTTCTGCATTCAGATGCAACAGGAATTTCTCGAGTTCGACAATCCGTTCGCGAGATATGGGTGTTTGAAGTTAAGGAATGGTTGAGAAACCCTCAAAATTTTCGCAAGTCTGATACTCGAAACCAATAACTACAAATGCCTAGGGGAAAAATGCTCATACCTTTGTAATCGGGCGAGTTTCCACTTTCAGATGCACAGGACTTTCTCGAGTTCGTCAATCCATTCGCGAGATATGGGAGTTTGAAGTTAAGGAATGGTTGAGAAACTATCAAAATTTTCGCAATTCTGATGCTAGAAACGAACAACTGGAATGGCCTAGGGGAAAAGTACACACACCATTCTAATCGGGCGAGTTTCTACTTTCAGATGCAACAGGAATTTCTGGAGTTCGTCAATCCGTTCGCGAGATATGGGAGTTTGAAATTAACGAATGGTTGAGAAACCATCAAAATTTTTGCAAGTCTGATACTCGAAACCCATAAGTACAAAGGCCTAGGGGAAAACCCACATATTTTTGTAATCGGGCGAGTTTCCAGTTTCAGATGCAACAGGAATTTCTCGAGTTCGTCATCCCGTTCGTGAGATATGGGAGTTCGAAGTTAAGGAATGGTTGAGAAACCGTCAAAATTTTCGCAAGTGTGATACTCGAAACCAATAACTACAAAGGCCTAGGGGAAAACACACATATCTTTGTAATCGGGCGAGTTTCCAGTTTCAGATGCAACAGGAATTTCTCGAGTTCGTCATCCCGTTCGCGAGATATGGGAGTTCGAAGTTAAGGAATGGTTGAGAAACCATCAAAATTTTCGCAATTCTGATGCTAGAAACCAATAATTACAATGGCCTAGCGGAAAATACACATACCGTTGTAATCGGGCGAGTTTCTGCTTTCAGATGCAACCGGAATTTCTCGAGTACGTCGATCCGTTCGCGAGATATGGGAGTTTGAAATTAAGGAATGCTTGAGAAACCATCAAAATTTTCGCAGGTCTGATACTCGAAACCAATAACTACTATGGCCTAGGGGAAAATAAACATACCGTTGTAATCGGGCGAGTTTCTGCTTTCAGATGCAACAGGAATTTCTCGAGTACGTCAATCCGTTAGCGAGATATGGGAGTTTGAAATTAAGGAATGCTTGAGAAACCATCAAAATTTTCGCAGGTCTGATACTCGAAACCAATAACTACAAAGGCCTAGGGGAAAAATGCACATACCTTTGTAATCGGGCGAGTTTCCACTTTCAGATGCAACAGGAATTTCTCGAGTGCGTCATTCCGTTCGCGAGATATGGGAGTTTGAAGTTAAGGAATGGTTGAGAAACCATTAAAATTTTCGCAATTCTGATGCTAGAAACCAATAATTACAATGGCCTAGGGGAAAATACACATAGCGTTGTAATCGGGCGAGTTTCTGCTCTCAGATGCAACAGGAATTTCTCGAGTTCGTCAATCCGTTAGCGAGATATGGGGGTTTGAAATGAAGGAATGCTTGAGAAACCATCAAAATTGTCGCAGGTCTGATACTCGAAACCAATAACTACAAAGGCCTAGGGGAAAAATGCACATACCTTTGTAATCGGGCGAGTTTCCACTTTCAGATGCAACAGGAATTTCTCGAGTGCGTCATTCCGTTCGCGAGATATGGGAGTTTGAAGTTAAGGAATGGTTGAGATACCATCAAAATTCTCGCAATTCTGATACTCGAAACCAATAACTACAAAGGCCTAGGGGAAAAATACACACACCTTTGTAATCGGGCGAGTTTCCACTTTCAGTTGCAACAGGAATTTCTCGAGTTCGTCATTCCGTTCGCGAGACATGGGAGTTCGAAGTTAAGGAATGGTTGAGAAACCATCAAAATTTTCGCAATTCTGATACTCGAAACCAATAACTGGAATGGCCTAGGGGAAAAGTACACACACCATTGTAATCGTGCGAGTTTCTGCATTCAGATGCAACAGGAATTTCTCGAGTTCGACAATCCGTTCGCGAGATATGGAAGTTTGAAGTTAAGGAATGGTTGAGAAACCCTCAAAATTTTCGCTAGTCTGATACTCGAAACCAATAACTACAAATGCCTAGGGGAAAAATACACATATCTTTGTAACCGGGCGAGTTTCCAGTTTCAGATGCAACAGGAATTTCTCGAGTTCGTCATCCCGTTCGCGAGATATGGGAGTTCGAAGTTAAGGAATGGTTGAGAAACCATCAAAATTTTCGCAATTCTGATGCTAGAAACCAATAATTACAATGGCCTAGGGGAAAATACACATACCGTTGTAATCGGGCGAGTTTCTGCTTTCAGATGCAACCGGAGTTTCTCGAGTACGTCGATCCGTTCGCGAGATATGGGAGTTTGAAATTAAGGAATGCTTGAGAAACCATCAAAATTTTCGCAGGTCTGATACTCGAAACCAATAACTACTATGGCCTAGGGGAAAATAAACATACCGTTGTAATCGGGCGAGTTTCTGCTTTCAGATGCAACAGGAATTTCTCGAGTTCGTCAATCCGTTAGCGAGATATGGGAGTTTGAAATTAAGGAATGCTTGAGAAACCATCAAAATTTTCGCAGGTCTGATACTCGAAACCAATAACTACAAAGGCCTAGGGGAAAAATGCACATACCTTTGTAATCGGGCGAGTTTCCACTTTCAGATGCAACAGGAATTTCTAGAGTGCGTCATTCCGTTCGCGAGATATGGGAGTTTGAAGTTAAGGAATGGTTGAGAAACCATTAAAATTTTCGCAATTCTGATGCTAGAAACCAATAATTACAATGGCCTAGGGGAAAATACACATAGCGTTGTAATCGGGCGAGTTTCTGCTCTCAGATGCAACAGGAATTTCTCGAGTTCGTCAATCCGTTAGCGAGATATGGGAGTTTGAAATTAAGGAATGCTTGAGAAACCATCAAAATTGTCGCAGGTCTGATACTCGAAACCAATAACTACAAAGGCCTAGGGGAAAAATGCACATACCTTTGTAATCGGGCGAGTTTCCACTTTCAGATGCAACAGGAATTTCTCGAGTGCGTCATTCCGTTCGCGAGATATGGGAGTTTGAAGTTAAGGAATGGTTGAGATACCATCAAAATTCTCGCAATTCTGATACTCGAAACCAATAACTACAAAGGCCTAGGGGAAAAATACACACACCTTTGTAATCGGGCGAGTTTCCACTTTCAGTTGCAACAGGAATTTCTCGAGTTCGTCATTCCGTTCGCGAGACATGGGAGTTCGAAGTTAAGGAATGGTTGAGAAACCATCAAAATTTTCGCAATTCTGATACTCGAAACCAATAACTGGAATGGCCTAGGGGAAAAGTACACACACCATTGTAATCGTGCGAGTTTCTGCATTCAGATGCAACAGGAATTTCTCGAGTTCGACAATGCGTTCGCGAGATATGGGAGTTTGAAGTTAAGGAATGGTTGAGAAACCCTCAAAATTTTCGCTAGTCTGATACTCGAAACCAATAACTACAAATGCCTAGGGGAAAAATACACATATCTTTGTAACCGGGCGAGTTTCCAGTTTCAGATGCAACAGGAATTTCTCGAGTTCGTCATCCCGTTCGCGAGATATGGGAGTTCGAAGTTAAGGAATGGTTGAGAAACCATCAAAATTTTCGCAATTCTGAAGCTAGAAACCAATAATTACAATGGCCTAGGGGAAAATACACATACCGTTGTAATCGGGCGAGTTTCTGCTTTCAGATGCAACCGGAGTTTCTCGAGTACGTCGATCCGTTCGCGAGATATGGGAGTTTGAAATTAAGGAATGCTTGAGAAACCATCAAAATTTTCGCAGGTCTGATACTCGAAACCAATAACTACTATGGCCTAGGGGAAAATAAACATACCGTTGTAATCGGGCGAGTTTCTGCTTTCAGATGCAACAGGAATTTCTCGAGTTCGTCAATCCGTTAGCGAGATATGGGAGTTTGAAATTAAGGAATGCTTGAGAAACCATCAAAATTTTCGCAGGTCTGATACTCGAAACCAATAACTACAAAGGCCTAGGGGAAAAATGCACATACCTTTGTAATCGGGCGAGTTTCCACTTTCAGATGCAACAGGAATTTCTAGAGTGCGTCATTCCGTTCGCGAGATATGGGAGTTTGAAGTTAAGGAATGGTTGAGAAACCATTAAAATTTTCGCAATTCTGATGCTAGAAACCAATAATTACAATGGCCTAGGGGAAAATACACATAGCGTTGTAATCGGGCGAGTTTCTGCTCTCAGATGCAACAGGAATTTCTCGAGTTCGTCAATCCGTTAGCGAGATATGGGAGTTTGAAATTAAGGAATGCTTGAGAAACCATCAAAATTGTCGCAGGTCTGATACTCGAAACCAATAACTACAAAGGCCTAGGGGAAAAATGCACATACCTTTGTAATCGGGCGAGTTTCCACTTTCAGATGCAACAGGAATTTCTCGAGTGCGTCATTCCGTTCGCGAGATATGGGAGTTTGAAGTTAAGGAATGGTTGAGATACCATCAAAATTCTCGCAATTCTGATACTCGAAACCAATAACTACAAAGGCCTAGGGGAAAAATACACACACCTTTGTAATCGGGCGAGTTTCCACTTTCAGTTGCAACAGGAATTTCTCGAGTTCGTCATTCCGTTCGCGAGACATGGGAGTTCGAAGTTAAGGAATGGTTGAGAAACCATCAAAATTTTCGCAATTCTGATACTCGAAACCAATAACTGGAATGGCCTAGGGGAAAAGTACACACACCATTGTAATCGTGCGAGTTTCTGCATTCAGATGCAACAGGAATTTCTCGAGTTCGACAATGCGTTCGCGAGATATGGGAGTTTGAAGTTAAGGAATGGTTGAGAAACCCTCAAAATTTTCGCTAGTCTGATACTCGAAACCAATAACTACAAATGCCTAGGGGAAAAATACACATATCTTTGTAACCGGGCGAGTTTCCAGTTTCAGATGCAACAGGAATTTCTCGAGTTCGTCATCCCGTTCGCGAGATATGGGAGTTCGAAGTTAAGGAATGGTTGAGAAACCATCAAAATTTTCGCAATTCTGAAGCTAGAAACCAATAATTACAATGGCCTAGGGGAAAATACACATACCGTTGTAATCGGGCGAGTTTCTGCTTTCAGATGCAACCGGAGTTTCTCGAGTACGTCGATCCGTTCGCGAGATATGGGAGTTTGAAATTAAGGAATGCTTGAGAAACCATCAAAATTTTCGCAGGTCTGATACTCGAAACCAATAACTACTATGGCCTAGGGGAAAATAAACATACCGTTGTAATCGGGCGAGTTTCTGCTTTCAGATGCAACAGGAATTTCTCGAGTTCGTCAATCCGTTAGCGAGATATGGGAGTTTGAAATTAAGGAATGCTTGAGAAACCATCAAAATTTTCGCAGGTCTGATACTCGAAACCAATAACTACAAAGGCCTAGGGGAAAAATGCACATACCTTTGTAATCGGGCGAGTTTCCACTTTCAGATGCAACAGGAATTTCTAGAGTGCGTCATTCCGTTCGCGAGATATGGGAGTTTGAAGTTAAGGAATGGTTGAGAAACCATTAAAATTTTCGCAATTCTGATGCTAGAAACCAATAATTACAATGGCCTAGGGGAAAATACACATAGCGTTGTAATCGGGCGAGTTTCTGCTCTCAGATGCAACAGGAATTTCTCGAGTTCGTCAATCCGTTAGCGAGATATGGGAGTTTGAAATTAAGGAATGCTTGAGAAACCATCAAAATTGTCGCAGGTCTGATACTCGAAACCAATAACTACAAAGGCCTAGGGGAAAAATGCACATACCTTTGTAATCGGGCGAGTTTCCACTTTCAGATGCAACAGGAATTTCTCGAGTGCGTCATTCCGTTCGCGAGATATGGGAGTTTGAAGTTAAGGAATGGTTGAGATACCATCAAAATTCCCGCAATTCTGATACTCGAAACCAATAACTACAAAGGCCTAGGGGAAAAATACACACACCTTTGTAATCGGGCGAGTTTCCACTTTCAGTTGCAACAGGAATTTCTCGAGTTCGTCATTCCGTTTGCGAGACATGGGAGTTCGAAGTTAAGGAATGGTTGAGAAACCATCAAAATTTTCGCAATTCTGATACACGAAACCAATAACTGGAATGGCCTAGGGGAAAAGTACACACACCATTGTAATCGTGCGAGTTTCTGCATTCAGATGCAACAGGAATTTCTCGAGTTCGACAATCCGTTCGCGAGATATGGGAGTTTGAAGTTAAGGAATGGTTGAGAAACCCTCAAAATTTTCGCTAGTCTGATACTCGAAACCAATAACTACAAATGCCTAGGGGAAAAATGCACATACCTTTGTAATCGGGCGAGTTTCCACTTTCAGATGCAACAGGAATTTCTCGAGTGCGTCATTCCGTTCGCGAGATATGGGAGTTTGAAGTTAAGGAATGGTTGAGAAACCATTAAAATTTTCGCAATTCTGATGCTAGAAACCAATAATTACAATGGCCTAGGGGAAAATACACATAGCGTTGTAATCGGGCGAGTTTCTGCTTTCAGATGCAACAGGAATTTCTCGAGTTCGTCAATCCGTTAGCGAGATATGGGAGTTTGAAATTAAGGAATGCTTGAGAAACCATCAAAATTTTCGCAGGTCTGATACTCGAAACCAATAACTACAAAGGCCTAGGGGAAAAATGCACATACATTTGTAATCGGGCGAGTTTCCACTTTCAGATGCAACAGGAATTTCTCGAGTGCGTCATTCCGTTCGCGAGATATGGGAGTTTGAAGTTAAGGAATGGTTGAGATACCATCAAAATTCTCGCAATTCTGATACTCGAAACCAATAACTACAAAGGCCTAGGGGAAAAATACACACACCTTTGTAATCGGGCGAGTTTCCACTTTCAGTTGCAACAGGAATTTCTCGAGTTCGTCATTCCGTTCGCGAGACATGGGAGTTCGAAGTTAAAGAATGGTTGAGAAACCATCAAAATTTTCGCAATTCTGATACTCGAAACCAATAACTGGAATGGCCTAGGGGAAAAGTACACACACCATTGTAATCGTGCGAGTTTCTGCATTCAGATGCAACAGGAATTTCTCGAGTTCGACAATCCGTTCGCGAGATATGGGAGTTTGAAGTTAAGGAATGGTTGAGAAACCCTCAAAATTTTCGCTAGTCTGATACTCGAAACCAATAACTACAAATGCCTAGGGGAAAAATGCACATACCTTTGTAATCGGGCGAGTTTCCACTTTCAGATGCAACAGGAATTTCTCGAGTGCGTCATTCCGTTCGCGAGATATGGGAGTTTGAAGTTAAGGAATGGTTGAGAAACCATTAAAATTTTCGCAATTCTGATGCTAGAAACCAATAATTACAATGGCCTAGGGGAAAATACACATACCGTTGTAATCGGGCGAGTTTCTGCTTTCAGATGCAACCGGAGTTTCTCGAGTACGTCGATCCGTTCGCGAGATATGGGAGTTTGAAATTAAGGAATGCTTGAGAAACCATCAAAATTTTCGCAGGTCTGATACTCGAAACCAATAACTACTATGGCCTAGGGGAAAATAAACATACCGTTGTAATCGGGCGAGTTTCTGCTTTCAGATGCAACAGGAATTTCTCGAGTTCGTCAATCCGTTAGCGAGATATGGGAGTTTGAAATTAAGGAATGCTTGAGAAACCATCAAAATTTTCGCAGGTCTGATACTCGAAACCAATAACTACAAAGGCCTAGGGGAAAAATGCACATACCTTTGTAATCGGGCGAGTTTCCACTTTCAGATGCAACAGGAATTTCTCGAGTGCGTCATTCCGTTCGCGAGATATGGGAGTTTGAAGTTAAGGAATGGTTGAGAAACCATTAAAATTTTCGCAATTCTGATACTAGAAACCAATAATTACAATGGCCTAGGGGAAAATACACATAGCGTTGTAATCGGGCGAGTTTCTGCTCTCAGATGCAACAGGAATTTCTCGAGTTCGTCAATCCGTTAGCGAGATATGGGAGTTTGAAATTAAGGAATGCTTGAGAAACCATCAAAATTGTCGCAGGTCTGATACTCGAAACCAATAACTACAAAGGCCTATAGGAAAAATGCACATACCTTTGTAATCGGGCGAGTTTCCACTTTCAGATGCAACAGGAATTTCTCGAGTGCGTCATTCCGTTCGCGAGATATGGGAGTTTGAAGTTAAGGAATGGTTGAGATACCATCAAAATTCTCGCAATTCTGATACTCGAAACCAATAACTACAAAGGCCTAGGGGAAAAATACACACACCTTTGTAATCGGGCGAGTTTCCACTTTCAGTTGCAACAGGAATTTCTCGAGTTCGTCATTCCGTTCGCGAGACATGGGAGTTCGAAGTTAAGGAATGGTTGAGAAACCATCAAAATTTTCGCAATTCTGATACTCGAAACCAATAACTGGAATGGCCTAGGGGAAAAGTACACACACCATTGTAATCGTGCGAGTTTCTGCATTCAGATGCAACAGGAATTTCTCGAGTTCGACAATCCGTTCGCGAGATATGGGAGTTTGAAGTTAAGGAATGGTTGAGAAACCCTCAAAATTTTCGCTAGTCTGATACTCGAAACCAATAACTACAAATGCCTAGGGGAAAAATACACATATCTTTGTAACCGGGCGAGTTTCCAGTTTCAGATGCAACAGGAATTTCTCGAGTTCGTCATCCCGTTCGCGAGATATGGGAGTTCGAAGTTAAGGAATGGTTGAGAAACCATCAAAATTTTCGCAATTCTGATGCTAGAAACCAATAATTACAATGGCCTAGGGGAAAATACACATACCGTTGTAATCGGGCGAGTTTCTGCTTTCAGATGCAACCGGAGTTTCTCGAGTACGTCGATCCGTTCGCGAGATATGGGAGTTTGAAATTAAGGAATGCTTGAGAAACCATCAAAATTTTCGCAGGTCTGATACTCGAAACCAATAACTACTATGGCCTAGGGGAAAATAAACATACCGTTGTAATCGGGCGAGTTTCTGCTTTCAGATGCAACGGGAATTTCTCGAGTTCGTCAATCCGTTAGCGAGATATGGGAGTTTGAAATTAAGGAATGCTTGAGAAACCATCAAAATTTTCGCAGGTCTGATACTCGAAACCAATAACTACAAAGGCCTAGGGGAAAAATGCACATACCTTTGTAATCGGGCGAGTTTCCACTTTCAGATGCAACAGGAATTTCTAGAGTGCGTCATTCCGTTCGCGAGATATGGGAGTTTGAAGTTAAGGAATGGTTGAGAAACCATTAAAATTTTCGCAATTCTGATGCTAGAAACCAATAATTACAATGGCCTAGGGGAAAATACACATAGCGTTGTAATCGGGCGAGTTTCTGCTCTCAGATGCAACAGGAATTTCTCGAGTTCGTCAATCCGTTAGCGAGATATGGGAGTTTGAAATTAAGGAATGCTTGAGAAACCATCAAAATTTTCGCAGGTCTGATACTCGAAACCAATAACTACAAAGGCCTAGGGGAAAAATGCACATACCTTTGTAATCGGGCGAGTTTCCACTTTCAGATGCAACAGGAATTTCTCGAGTGCGTCATTCCGTTCGCGAGATATGGGAGTTTGAAGTTAAGGAATGGTTGAGATACCATCAAAATTCTCGCAATTCTGATACTCGAAACCAATAACTACAAAGGCCTAGGGGAAAAATACACACACCTTTGTAATCGGGCGAGTTTCTACTTTCAGATGCAACAGGAACTTCTCGAGTTCGTCAATCCGTTCGCGAGATATGGGAGTTTGAAGTTAAGGAATGCTTGAGAAACCATCAAAATTTTCGCAATTCTGATGCTTGAAACCAATAACTACTATGGCCTAGGGGAAAATACACACACCGTTGTAATCGGGCGAGTTTCTGCTTTCAGATGCAACAGGAATTTCTCGAGTTCGTCAATCCGTTCGCGAGATATGGGAGTTTGAAGTTAAGGAATGGTTGAGAAACTATCAAAATTTTCGCAAGTCTGATTCTCGAAACCAATAACTACTATGGCCTAGGGGAAAATACACACACCGTTGTAATCGGGCGAGTTTCTGCTTTCAGATGCAACAGGAATTTCTCGAGTTCGTCAATCCGTTCGCGAGATATGGGAGTTTGAAGTTAAGGAATGCTTGAGAAACCATCAAAATTTTCGCAAGTTTGATACTCGAAACCAATAACTACAAAGGCCTAGGGGAAAAATGCACATACCTTTGTAATCGTCCGAGATTCTACTTTCAGATGCAACAGGAATTTCTCGAGTTCGTCAATCCGTTCGCGAGATATGGGAGTTTGAAATTAAGGAATGCTTGAGAAACCATAAAAATTTTCGCAGGTCTGATACTCGAAACCAATAACTACAAAGGCCTAGGGGAAAAATGCACATATCTTTGTAATCGGGCGAGTTTCCACTTTCAGATGCAACAGGAATTTCTCGAGTTCGACAATCCGTTCGCGAGATATGGGAGTTTGAACTTAAGGAATGCTTGAGAAACCATCAAAATTTTCGCAACTCTGATGCTAGAAACGAATAACTGAAATGGCCTAGAGGAAAAGTACACACACCATTGTAATCGGGCGAGTTTCTACTTTCAGATGCAACAGGAACTTCTCGATTTCGACAATCCGTTCGCGAGAAATGGGAGTTTGAAGTTAAGGAATGGTTGAGAAACTATCAAAATTTTCGCAAGTCTGATTCTCGAAACCAATAACTACAATGGCCTAGGGGGAAAATACACATACCTTTGTAATCGGGCGAGTTTCCACTTTCAGATGCAACAGGAATTTCTCGAGTTCGTCAATCCGTTCGCGAGATATGGGAGTTTGAAGTTAAGGAATGGTTGAGAAACCTTCGAAATTTTCGCGATTCTGATACGAGAAATCTATAACTGGAGTGACCTACAGTAAAAGTACACACACCATTGTAATCGTGCGAGTTACTGCTTTCAGATGCAACAGGAATTTCTCGAGTTCGTCAATCCGTTCTCGAGATATGGGAGTTTGAAATTAAGGAATGCTTGAGAAACCATCAAAATTTTCGCCAGCCTGATACTCGAAACCAATAGCTACAAAGGCCTAGGGGAAAAATGCACATACCTTTGAAATCGGGCGAGTTTCCACTTTCAAATGCAACAGGAATTTCTCGAGTGCGTCATTCCGTTCGCGAGATATGGGAGTTTGAAATTAAGGAATGGTTGAGAAACCATCAAAATTTTCGCAAGTCTGATACGCGAAACCAATAACTACCAAGGCCTAGGGGAAAAATACACATACCTTTGTAATCGGGAGGATTTCCACTCTCAGATGCAACAGGAATTTCTCGAGTTCGTCAATCCGTTCGCGAGATATGGGAGTTTGAAGTTAAGGAATGGTTGAGAAACCATCAACATTTTCGCAAGTCTGATACTCGAAACCAATAACTGGAATGGCCTAGGAGAAAAGTACACACACCATTGTAATCGCGCATGTTTCTACTTTCAGATGCAACAGGAATTTCTCGAGTTCGTCAATGCGTTCGCGAGAAATGGGAGTTTGAAGTTAAGGAATGGTTGAGAAACTATCAAAATTTTCGCAAATCTGATACTCGAAACCAATAACTACAATGGCCTAGGGGGGAAATACAGACACCATTCTAATCGGGCGAGTTTCTACTTTCAGATGCAACAGGAATTTCTGGAGTTCGTCAATCCGTTCGCGAGATATGGAAGTTTGAAGTTAACGAATGTTTGAGAAACCATCAAAATTTTCGCAAGTCTGATACACGAAACCAATAACTACAAAGGCCTGGGGGAAAAACACACATATCTTTGCAATCGGGCGAGTTTCTACTTTCAGATGCAACAGGAATTTCTCGAGTTCGTCAATCCGTTCGCGAGATATGGGAGTTTGAACTTAAGGAATGCTTGAGAAACCATCGAAATTTTCGCGATTCTGATACGAGAAATTTATAACTGGAGTGACCTAGAGTAAAAGTACACACACCATTGTAATCGTGCGAGTTTCTGCTTTCAGATGCAACAGGAATTTCTCGAGTTCGTCAATCCGTTCTCGAGATATGGGAGTTTGAAATTAAGGAATGCTTGAGAAACCATCAAAATTTTCGCCAGTCTGATACTCGAAACCAATAGCTACAAAGGCCTAGGGGAAAAATGCACATACCTTTGAAATCGGGCGAGATTCCACTTTCAGATGCAACAGGAACTTCTCGATTTCGACAATCCGTTCGCGAGAAATGGGAGTTTGAAGTTAAGGAATGGTTGAGAAACTATCAAAATTTTCGCAAGTCTGATACTCGAAACCGATAACTACAATGGCCTAGGGGGAAAATACACATACCTTTGTAATCGGGCGAGTTTCCACTTTCAGATGCAACAGGAATTTCTCGAGTTCGTCAATCCGTTCGCGAGATATGGGAGTTTGAAGTTAAGGAATGGTTGAGAAACCATCAACATTTTCGCAAGTCTGATACTCGAAACCAATAACTGGAATGGCCTAGGAGAAAAGTACACACACCATTGTAATCGCGCATGTTTCTACTTTCAGATGCAACAGGAATTTCTCGAGTTCGTCAATGCGTTCGCGAGAAATGGGAGTTTGAAGTTAAGGAATGCTTGAGAAACCATCAAAATTTTCGCAACTCTGATGCTAGAAACGAATAACTGAAATGGCCTAGGGGAAAAGTACACACACCACTGTAATCGGGCGAGTTTCTACTTTCAGATGCAACAGGAACTTCTCGATTTCGACAATCCGTTCGCGAGAAATGGGAGTTTGAAGTTAAGGAATGGTTGAGAAACTATCAAAATTTTCGCAAGTCTGATACTCGAAACCAATAACTACAATGGCCTAGGGGGAAAATACACATACCTTTGTAATCGGGCGAGTTTCCACTTTCAGATGCAACAGGAATTTCTCGAGTTCGTCAATCCGTTCGCGAGATATGGGAGTTTGAAGTTAAGGAATGGTTGAGAAACCTTCGAAATTTTCGCGATTCTGATACGAGAAATCTATAACTGGAGTGACCTAGAGTAAAAGTACACACACCATTGTAATCGTGCGAGTTTCTGCTTTCAGATGCAACAGGAATTTCTCGAGTTCGTCAATCCGTTCTCGAGATATGGGAGTTTGAAATTAAGGAATGCTTGAGAAACCATCAAAATTTTCGCCAGCCTGATACTCGAAACCAATAGCTACGAAGGCCTAGGGGAAAAATGCACATACCTTTGAAATCGGGCGAGTTTCCACTTTCAAACGCAACAGGAATTTCTCGAGTGCGTCATTCCGTTCGCGAGAAATGGGAGTTTGAAGTTAAGGAATGGTTGAGAAACAATCCAAATTTTCGCAATTCTGATGCTAGAAACCAATAACTACAATGGCCTAGGGGAAATACACATACCGTTGTAATCGGGCGAGTTTCTGCTTTCAGATGCAACAGGAACTTCTCGATTTCGACAATCCGTTCGCGAGAAATGGGAGTTTGAAGTTAAGGAATGGTTGAGAAACTATCAAAATTTTCGCAAGTCTGATTCTCGAAACCAATAACTACAATGGCCTAGGGGGAAAATACACATACCTTTGTAATCGGGCGAGTTTCCACTTTCAGATGCAACAGGAATTTCTCGAGTTCGTCAATCCGTTCGCGAGATATGGGAGTTTGAAGTTAAGGAATGGTTGAGAAACCTTCGAAATTTTCGCGATTCTGATACGAGAAATCTATAACTGGAGTGACCTACAGTAAAAGTACACACACCATTGTAATCGTGCGAGTTTCTGCTTTCAGATGCAACAGGAATTTCTCGAGTTCGTCAATCCGTTCTCGAGATATGGGAGTTTGAAATTAAGGAATGCTTGAGAAACCATCAAAATTTTCGCCAGCCTGATACTCGAAACCAATAGCTACAAAGGCCTAGGGGAAAAATGCACATACCTTTGAAATCGGGCGAGTTTCCACTTTCAAATGCAACAGGAATTTCTCGAGTGCGTCATTCCGTTCGCGAGATATGGGAGTTTGAAATTAAGGAATGGTTGAGAAACCATCAAAATTTTCGCAAGTCTGATACGCGAAACCAATAACTACCAAGGCCTAGGGGAAAAATACACATACCTTTGTAATCGGGAGGATTTCCACTCTCAGATGCAACAGGAATTTCTCGAGTTCGTCAATCCGTTCGCGAGATATGGGAGTTTGAAGTTAAGGAATGGTTGAGAAACCATCAACATTTTCGCAAGTCTGATACTCGAAACCAATAACTGGAATGGCCTAGGAGAAAAGTACACACACCATTGTAATCGCGCATGTTTCTACTTTCAGATGCAACAGGAATTTCTCGAGTTCGTCAATGCGTTCGCGAGAAATGGGAGTTTGAAGTTAAGGAATGGTTGAGAAACTATCAAAATTTTCGCAAATCTGATACTCGAAACCAATAACTACAATGGCCTAGGGGGGAAATACAGACACCATTCTAATCGGGCGAGTTTCTACTTTCAGATGCAACAGGAATTTCTGGAGTTCGTCAATCCGTTCGCGAGATATGGAAGTTTGAAGTTAACGAATGTTTGAGAAACCATCAAAATTTTCGCAAGTCTGATACACGAAACCAATAACTACAAAGGCCTGGGGGAAAAACACACATATCTTTGTAATCGGGCGAGTTTCTACTTTCAGATGCAACAGGAATTTCTCGAGTTCGTCAATCCGTTCGCGAGATATGGGAGTTTGAACTTAAGGAATGCTTGAGAAACCATCAAAATTTTCGCAACTCTGATGCTAGAAACGAATAACTGAAATGGCCTAGGGGAAAAGTACACACACCATTGTAATCGGGCGAGTTTCTGCTTTCAGATGCAACAGGAATTTCTCGAGTTCGTCAATCCGTTCGCGAGATATGGGAGTTTGAAGTTAAGGAATGGTTGAGAAACCATCGAAATTTTCGCGATTCTGATACGAGAAATTTATAACTGGAGTGACCTAGAGTAAAAGTACACACACCATTGTAATCGTGCGAGTTTCTGCTTTCAGATGCAACAGGAATTTCTCGAGTTCGTCAATCCGTTCTCGAGATATGGGAGTTTGAAATTAAGGAATGCTTGAGAAACCATCAAAATTTTCGCCAGTCTGATACTCGAAACCAATAGCTACAAAGGCCTAGGGGAAAAATGCACATACCTTTGAAATCGGGCGAGATTCCACTTTCAGATGCAACAGGAATTTCTCGAGTGCGTCATTCCGTTCGCGAGATATGGGAGTTTGAAATTAAGGAATGGTTGAGAAACCATCAAAATTTTCGCAAGTCTGATACGCGAAACCAATAACTACCAAGGCCTAGGGGAAAAATACACATACCTTTGTAATCGGGAGGATTTCCACTCGCAGATGCAACAGGAATTTCTCGAGTTCGTCAATCCGTTCGCGAGATATGGGAGTTTGAAGTTAAGGAATGGTTGAGAAACCATCAACATTTTCGCAAGTCTGATACTCGAAACCAATAACTGGAATGGCCTAGGAGAAAAGTACACACACCATTGTAATCGCGCATGTTTCTACTTTCAGATGCAACAGGAATTTCTCGAGTTCGTCAATGCGTTCGCGAGAAATGGGAGTTTGAAGTTAAGGAATGCTTGAGAAACCATCAAAATTTTAGCAACTCTGATGCTAGAAACGAATAACTGAAATGGCCTAGGGGAAAAGTACACACACCATTGTAATCGGGCGAGTTTCTACTTTCAGATGCAACAGGAACTTCTCGATTTCGACAATCCGTTCGCGAGAAATGGGAGTTTGAAGTTAAGGAATGGTTGAGAAACTACCAAATTTTCGCAAGTCTGATACTCGAAACCAATAACTACAATGGCCTAGGGGGAAAATACACATACCTTTGTAATCGGGCGAGTTTCCACTTTCAGATGCAACAGGAATTTCTCGAGTTCGTCAATCCGTTCGCGAGATATGGGAGTTTGAAGTTAAGGAATGGTTGAGAAACCATCAACATTTTCGCAAGTCTGATACTCGAAACCAATAACTGGAATGGCCTAGGAGAAAAGTACACACACCATTGTAATCGCGCATGTTTCTACTTTCAGATGCAACAGGAATTTCTCGAGTTCGTCAATGCGTTCGCGAGAAATGGGAGTTTGAAGTTAAGGAATGCTTGAGAAACCATCAAAATTTTCGCAACTCTGATGCTAGAAACGAATAACTGAAATGGCCTAGGGGAAAAGTACACACACCATTGTAATCGGGCGAGTTTCTACTTTCAGATGCAACAGGAACTTCTCGATTTCGACAATCCGTTCGCGAGAAATGGGAGTTTGAAGTTAAGGAATGGTTGAGAAACTATCAAAATTTTCGCAAGTCTGATACTCGAAACCAATAACTACAATGGCCTAGGGGGAAAATACACATACCTTTGTAATCGGGCGAGTTTCCACTTTCAGATGCAACAGGAATTTCTCGAGTTCGTCAATCCGTTCGCGAGATATGGGAGTTTGAAGTTAAGGAATGGTTGAGAAACCTTCGAAATTTTCGCGATTCTGATACGAGAAATCTATAACTGGAGTGACCTAGAGTAAAAGTACACACACCATTGTAATCGTGCGAGTTTCTGCTTTCAGATGCAACAGGAATTTCTCGAGTTCGTCAATCCGTTCTCGAGATATGGGAGTTTGAAATTAAGGAATGCTTGAGAAACCATCAAAATTTTCGCCAGCCTGATACTCGAAACCAATAGCTACGAAGGCCTAGGGGAAAAATGCACATACCTTTGAAATCGGGCGAGTTTCCACTTTCAGATGCAACAGGAATTTCTCGAGTGCGTCATTCCGTTCGCGAGATATGGGAGTTTGAAATTAAGGAATGGTTGAGAAACCATCAAAATTTTCGCAAGTCTGATACGCGAAACCAATAACTACCAAGGCCTAGGGGAAAAATACACATACCTTTGTAATCGGGAGGATTTCCACTCTCAGATGCAACAGGAATTTCTCGAGTTCGTCAATCCGTTCGCGAGATATGGGAGTTTGAAGTTAAGGAATGGTTGAGAAACCATCAACATTTTCGCAAGTCTGATACTCGAAACCAATAACTGGAATGGCCTAGGAGAAAAGTACACAAACCATTGTAATCGCGCATGTTTCTACTTTCAGATGCAACAGGAATTTCTCGAGTTCGTCAATGCGTTCGCGAGAAATGGGAGTTTGAAGTTAAGGAATGCTTGAGAAACCATCAAAATTTTAGCAACTCTGATGCTAGAAACGAATAACTGAAATGGCCTAGGGGAAAAGTACACACACCATTGTAATCGGGCGAGTTTCTACTTTCAGATGCAACAGGAACTTCTCGATTTCGACAATCCGTTCGCGAGAAATGGGAGTTTGAAGTTAAGGAATGGTTGAGAAACTATCAAAATTTTCGCAAGTCTGATACTCGAAACCAATAACTACAATGGCCTAGGGGGAAAATACACATACCTTTGTAATCGGGCGAGTTTCCACTTTCAGATGCAACAGGAATTTCTCGAGTTCGTCAATCCGTTCGCGAGATATGGGAGTTTGAAGTTAAGGAATGGTTGAGAAACCATCAACATTTTCGCAAGTCTGATACTCGAAACCAATAACTGGAATGGCCTAGGAGAAAAGTACACACACCATTGTAATCGCGCATGTTTCTACTTTCAGATGCAACAGGAATTTCTCGAGTTCGTCAATGCGTTCGCGAGAAATGGGAGTTTGAAGTTAAGGAATGCTTGAGAAACCATCAAAATTTTCGCAACTCTGATGCTAGAAACGAATAACTGAAATGGCCTAGGGGAAAAGTACACACACCATTGTAATCGGGCGAGTTTCTACTTTCAGATGCAACAGGAACTTCTCGATTTCGACAATCCGTTCGCGAGAAATGGGAGTTTGAAGTTAAGGAATGGTTGAGAAACTATCAAAATTTTCGCAAGTCTGATACTCGAAACCAATAACTACAATGGCCTAGGGGGAAAATACACATACCTTTGTAATCGGGCGAGTTTCCACTTTCAGATGCAACAGGAATTTCTCGAGTTCGTCAATCCGTTCGCGAGATATGGGAGTTTGAAGTTAAGGAATGGTTGAGAAACCTTCGAAATTTTCGCGATTCTGATACGAGAAATCTATAACTGGAGTGACCTAGAGTAAAAGTACACACACCATTGTAATCGTGCGAGTTTCTGCTTTCAGATGCAACAGGAATTTCTCGAGTTCGTCAATCCGTTCTCGAGATATGGGAGTTTGAAATTAAGGAATGCTTGAGAAACCATCAAAATTTTCGCCAGCCTGATACTCGAAACCAATAGCTACGAAGGCCTAGGGGAAAAATGCACATACCTTTGAAATCGGGCGAGTTTCCACTTTCAAACGCAACAGGAATTTCTCGAGTGCGTCATTCCGTTCGCGAGATTTGGGAGTTTGAAATTAAGGAATGGTTGAGAAACCATCAAAATTTTCGCAAGTCTGATACGCGAAACCAATAACTACCAAGGCCTAGGGGAAAAATACACATACCTTTGTAATCGGGAGGATTTCCACTCTCAGATGCAACAGGAATTTCTCGAGTTCGTCAATCCGTTCGCGAGATATGGGAGTTTGAAGTTAAGGAATGGTTGAGAAACCATCAACATTTTCGCAAGTCTGATACTCGAAACCAATAACTGGAATGGCCTAGGAGAAAAGTACACACACCATTGTAATCGCGCATGTTTCTACTTTCAGATGCAACAGGAATTTCTCGAGTTCGTCAATCCGTTCGCGAGATATGGGAGTTTGAAGTTAAGGAATGCTTGAGAAGCCATCAAAATTTTCGCCAGCCTGATACTCGAAACCAATAGCTACAAAGGCCTAGGGGAAAAATGCACATACCTTTGAAATCGGGCGAGTTTCCACTTTCAGATGCAACAGGAATTTCTCGAGTGCGTCATTCCGTTCGCGAGATTTGGGAGTTTGAAATTAAGGAATGGTTGAGAAACCATCAAAATTTTCGCAAGTCTGATACGCGAAACCAATAACTACCAAGGCCTAGGGGAAAAATACACATACCTTTGTAATCGGGAGGATTTCCACTCTCAGATGCAACAGGAATTTCTCGAGTTCGTCAATCCGTTCGCGAGATATGGGAGTTTGAAGTTAAGGAATGGTTGAGAAACCATCAACATTTTCGCAAGTCTGATACTCGAAACCAATAACTGGAATGGCCTAGGAGAAAAGTACACACACCATTGTAATCGCGCATGTTTCTACTTTCAGATGCAACAGGAATTTCTCGAGTTCGTCAATGCGTTCGCGAGAAATGGGAGTTTGAAGTTAAGGAATGCTTGAGAAACCATCAAAATTTTAGCAACTCTGATGCTAGAAACGAATAACTGAAATGGCCTAGGGGAAAAGTACACACACCATTGTAATCGGGCGAGTTTCTACTTTCAGATGCAACAGGAACTTCTCGATTTCGACAATCCGTTCGCGAGAAATGGGAGTTTGAAGTTAAGGAATGGTTGAGAAACCTTCGAAATTTTCGCGATTCTGATACGAGAAATCTATAACTGGAGTGACCTAGAGTAAAAGTACACACACCATTGTAATCGTGCGAGTTTCTGCTTTCAGATGCAACAGGAATTTCTCGAGTTCGTCAATCCGTTCTCGAGATATGGGAGTTTGAAATTAAGGAATGCTTGAGAAACCATCAAAATTTTCGCCAGCCTGATACTCGAAACCAATAGCTACGAAGGCCTAGGGGAAAAATGCACATACCTTTGAAATCGGGCGAGTTTCCACTTTCAAACGCAACAGGAATTTCTCGAGTGCGTCATTCCGTTCGCGAGAAATGGGAGTTTGAAGTTAAGGAATGGTTGAGAAACAATCCAAATTTTCGCAATTCTGATGCTAGAAACCAATAACTACAATGGCCTAGGGGAAATACACATACCGTTGTAATCGGGCGAGTTTCTGCTTTCAGATGCAACAGGAATTTCTCGAGTTCGTCATTCCGTTCGCGAGACATGGGAGTTTGAAGTTAAGGAATGGTTGAGAAACCATCAAAATTTTCGCAATTCTGATACTCGAAACAAATAACTGGGATGGCCTAGGGGAAAAGTACACATACCATTGTAATCGTGCGAGTTTCTGGATTCAGACGCAACAGGAATTTCTCGAGTTCGACAATCCGTTCGCGAGATATGGGAGTTTGAAATTAAGGAATGGTTGAGAAACCCTCAAAATTTTCGCAAGTCTGATACTCGAAACCAATAACTACAAATGCCTAGGGGAAAAATGCTCATACCTTTGTAATCGGGCGAGTTTCCCCTTTCAGATGCAACAGGAATTTGTCGAGTTCGTCAATCCGTTCGCGAGATATGGGAGTTTGAAGTTAAGGAATGGTTGAGAAACCATCAAAATTTTCGCAAGTCTGATACACGAAACCAATAACTACAAAGGCCGAGGGGAAAATGCACATACCTTTGTAATCGGGCGAGTTTCCACTTTCAGATGCACAGGACTTTCTCGAGTTCGTCAATCCATTCGCGAGATATGGGAGTTTGAAGTTAAGGAATGGTTGAGAAACTATCAAAATTTTCGCAATTCTGATGCTAGAAACGAACAACTGGAATGGCCTAGGGGAAAAGTACACACACCATTCTAATCGGGCGAGTTTCTACTTTCAGATGCAACAGGAATTTCTGGAGTTCGTCAATCCGTTCGCGAGATATGGGAGTTTGAAATTAACGAATGGTTGAGAAACCATCAAAATTTTCGCAAGTCTGATACTCGAAACCAATAAGTACAAAGGCCTAGGGGAAAAACACACATATCTTTGTAATCGGGCGAGTTTCCACTTTCAGATGCAACAGGAATTTCTAGAATGCGTCATTCCGTTCGCGAGATATGGGAGTTTGAAGTTAAGGAATGGTTGAGATACCATCAAAATTCTCGCAATTCTGATACTCGAAACCAATAACTACAAAGGCCTAGGGGAAAAATACACACACCTTTGTAATCGGGCGAGTTTCCACCTTCAGATGCAACAGGAATTTCTCGAGTTCGTCATTCCGTTCGCGAGACATGGGAGTTTGAAGTTAAGGAATGGATGAGAAACCATCAAAATTTTGGCAATTCTGATACTCGAAACCAATAACTGGAATGGCCTATGGGAAAAGTACACACACCATTGTAATCGTGCGAGTTACTGCATTCAGATGCAACAGGAATTTCTCGAGTTCGACAATCCGTTCGCGAGATATGGGAGATTGAAGTTAAGGAATGGTTGAGAAACCCTCAAAATTTTCGCAAGTCTGATACTCGAAACCAATAACTACAAATGCCTAGGGGAAAAATGCACATACCTTTGTAATCGGGCGAGTTTCCACTTTCGGATGAAACAGGAATTTCTCGAGTTTGTCAATCCGTTCGCGAGATATGGGAGTTTGAATTTAAGGAATGGTTGAGATACCATCAAAATTCTCGCAATTCTGATACTCGAAACCAATAACTACAAAGGCCTAGGGGAAAAATACACACACCTTTGTAATCGGGCGAGTTTCCACTTTCAGATGCAACAGGAATTTCTGGAGTTCGTCAATCCGTTCGCGAGATATGGGGGTTTGAATTTAACGAATGGTTGAGGAACCGTCAAAATTTTCGGAAGTCTGATACTCGAAACCAATAACTACAAAGGCCTAGGGGAAAAACACACATATCTTTGTAATCGGGCGAGTTTCCAGTTTCAGATGTAACAGGAATTTCTCGAGTTCGTCATCCCGTTCGCGAGATATGGGAGTTCGAAGTTAAGGAATGGTTGAGAAACCATTAAAATTTTCGCAATTCTGATGCTAGAAACCAATAATTACAATGGCCTAGGGGAAAAGTACACACACCATTGTAATCGCGCATGTTTCTACTTTCAGATGCAACAGGAATTTCTGGAGTTCGTCAATCCGTTCGCGAGATATGGGAGTTTGAAGTTAAGGAATGGTTGAGAAACTATCAAAATTTTCGCAAGTCTGATACACGAAACCAATAACTACAAAGGCCTAGGGGAAAAACACACATATCTTTGTAATCGGGCGAGTTTCCAGTTTCAGATGCAACAGGAATTTCTCGAGTTCGTCATCCCGTTCGCGAGATATGGGAGTTCGAAGTTAAGGAATGGTTGAGAAACCATGAAAATTTTCGCAATTTTGATGCTAGAAACCAATAACTACAATGGCCTAGGGGAAAATACACATACCGTTGTAATCGGGCGAGTTTCTGCTTTCACATGCAACAGGAATTTCTCGAGTTCGTCAATCCGTTCGCGAGATATGGGAGCTTGAAGTGAAGGAATGCTTGAGAAACCATCAAAATTTTCGCAAGTCTGATACTCGAAACCAATAACTACAAAGGCCTAGGGGAAAAATACACATACCTTTGTAATCTGGCGGGTTTCCACTCTCAGATGCAACAGGAATTTCTCGAGTTCGTCAATCCGTTCGCGAGATATGGGAGTTTGAACTTAAGGAATGCTTGAGAAACCATCAAAATTTTCGCAATTCTGATGCTAGAAACGAATAACTGGAATGGCCTAGGGGAAAAGTACACAAAGCATGGTAATCGTGCGAGTTTCTGCTTTCAGATGCAACAGGAATTTCTCGAGTTCATCAATCCGTTCGCGAGATATGGGAGTTTGATGTTAAGGAATGGTTGAGAAACCATCGAAATTTTCGCAATTCTGATGCTAGAAACGAATAACTGGAAGGGCCTAGGGGAAAAGTACACACACAATTCTAGTCGGGCGAGTCTTTACTTTCAGATGCAACAGGAATTTCTCGAGTTCGTCAATCCGTTCGCGAGATATGGGAGTTTGAAGTTAAGGAATGGTTGAGAAACCCTCAAAATTTTCGCAAGTCTGATACTCGAAACCAATAACTACAAAGGCCTAGGGGAAAAACACACATATCTTTGTAATCGGGCGAGTTTCCAGTTTCAGATGCAACAGGAATTTCTCGAGTTCGTCATCCCGTTCGCGAGATATGGGAGTTCGAAGTTAAGGAATGGTTGAGAAACCATGAAAATTTTCGCAGTTTTGATGCTAGAAACCAATAACTACAATGGCCTAGGGGAAAATACACATAGCGTTGTAATCGGGCGAGTTTCTGCTCTCAGATGCAACAGGAATTTCTCGAGTTCGTCAATCCGTTCGCGAGATATGGGAGCTTGAAGTGAAGGAATGCTTGAGAAACCATCAAAATTTTCGCAAGTCTGATACTCGAAACCAATAACTACAAAGGCCTAGGGGAAAAATACACATACCTTTGTAATCTGGCGGGTTTCCACTCTCAGATGCAACAGGAATTTCTCGAGTTCCTCAATCCGTTCGCGAGATATGGGAGTTTGAACTTAAGGAATGCTTGAGAAACCATCAAAATTTTCGCAATTCTGATGCTAGAAACGAATAACTGGAATGGCCTAGGGGAAAAGTACACAAAGCATGGTAATCGTGCGAGTTTCTGCTTTCAGATGCAACAGGAATTTCTCGAGTTCATCAATCCGTTCGCGAGATATGGGAGTTTGAAGTTAAGGAATGGTTGAGAAACCATCGAAATTTTCGCAATTCTGATGCTAGAAACGAATAACTGGAAGGGCCTAGGGGAAAAGTACACACACAATTCTAGTCGGGCGAGTCTCTACTTTCAGATGCAACAGGAATTTCTCGAGTTCGTCAATCCGTTCGCGAGATATGGGAGTTTGAAGTTAAGGAATGGTTGAGAAACCCTCAAAATTTTCGCAAGTCTGATACTCGAAACCAATAACTACAAAGGCCTAGGGGAAAAACACACATATCTTTGTAATCGGGCGAGTTTCCAGTTTCAGATGCAACAGGAATTTCTCGAGTTCGTCATCCCGTTCGCGAGATATGGGAGTTCGAAGTTAAGGAATGGTTGAGAAACCATCCAAATTTTCGCAATTCTGATGCTAGAAACCAATAACTACAATGGCCTAGGGGAAATACACATACCGTTGTAATCGGGCGAGTTTCTGCTTTCAGATGCAACAGGAATTTCTCGAGTTCGTCATTCCGTTCGCGAGACATGGGAGTTTGAAGTTAAGGAATGGTTGAGAAACCATCAAAATTTTCGCAATTCTGATACTCGAAACAAATAACTGGGATGGCCTAGGGGAAAAGTACACATACCATTGTAATCGTGCGAGTTTCTGCATTCAGATGCAACAGGAATTTCTCGAGTTCGACAATCCGTTCGCGAGATATGGGTGTTTAAAGTTAAGGAATGGTTGAGAAACCCTCAAAATTTTCGCAAGTCTGATACTCGAAACCAATAACTACAAATGCCTAGGGGAAAACTGCTCATACCTTTGTAATCGGGCGAGTTTCCACTTTCAGATGCACAGGACTTTCTCGAGTTCGTCAATCCATTCGCGAGATATGGGAGTTTGAAGTTAAGGAATGGTTGAGAAACTATCAAAATTTTCGCAATTCTGATGCTAGAAACGAACAACTGGAATGGCCTAGGGGAAAAGTACACACACCATTCTAATCGGGCGAGTTTCTACTTTCAGATGCAACAGGAATTTCTGGAGTTCGTCAATCCGTTCGCGAGATATGGGAGTTTGAAATTAACGAATGGTTGAGAAACCATCAAAATTTTTGCAAGTCTGATACTCGAAACCCATAAGTACAAAGGCTTAGGGGAAAACCCACATATCTTTGTAATCGGGCGAGTTTCCAGTTTCAGATGCAACAGGAATTTCTCGAGTTCGTCATCCCGTTCGCGAGATATGGGAGTTCGAAGTTAAGGAATGGTTGAGAAACCGTCAAAATTTTCGCAAGTCTGATACTCGAAACCAATAACTACAAAGGCCTAGGGGAAAACACACATATCTTTGTAATCGGGCGAGTTTCCAGTTTCAGATGCAACAGGAATTTCTCGAGTTCGTCATCCCGTTCGCGAGATATGGGAGTTCGAAGTTAAGGAATGGTTGAGAAACCATCAAAATTTTCGCAATTCTGATGCTAGAAACCAATAATTACAATGGCCTAGGGGAAAATACACATACCGTTGTAATCGGGCGAGTTTCTGCTTTCAGATGCAACAGGAATTTCTCGATTTCGTCTATCCGTTCGCGAGATATGGGAGTTTGAAATTAAGGAATGCTTGAGAAACCATCAAAATTTTCGCAGGTCTGATACTCGAAACCAATAACTATTATACAAAGGCCTAGGGGAAAAATGCACATACCTTTGTAATCGGGCGAGTTTCCACTTTCAGATGCAACAGGAATTTCTAGAATGCGTCATTCCGTTCGCGAGGTATGGGAGTTTGAAGTTAAGGAATGGTTGAGATACCATCAAAATTCTCGCAATTCTGATACTCGAAACCAATAACTACAAAGGCCTAGGGGAAAAATACACACACTTTTGTAATCGGGCGAGTTTCCACTTTCAGTTGCAACAGGAATTTCTCGAGTGCGTCATTCCGTTCGCGAGATATGGGAGTTTGAAGTTAAGGAATGGTTGAGATACCAACAAAATTCTCGCAATTCTGATACTCGAAACCAATAACTACAAAGGCCTAGGGGAAAAATACACACACTTTTGTAATCGGGCGAGTTTCCACTTTCAGTTGCAACAGGAATTTCTCGAGTTCGTCATTCCGTTCGCGAGACATGGGAGTTCGAAGTTAAGGAATGGTTGAGAAACCATCAAAATTTTCGCAATTCTGATACTCGAAACCAATAACTGGAATAGCCTAGGGGAAAAGTACACACACCATTGTAATCGTGCGAGTTTCTGCATTCAGATGCAACAGGAATTTCTCGAGTTCGACAATCCGTTCGCGAGATATGGGAGTTTGAAGTTAAGGAATGGTTGAGAAACCCTCAAAATTTTCGCTAGTCTGATACTCGAAACCAATAACTACAAATGCCTAGGGGAAAAATACACATATCTTTGTAACCGGGCGAGTTTCCAGTTTCAGATGCAACAGGAATTTCTCGAGTTCGTCATCCCGTTCGCGAGATATGGGAGTTCGAAGTTAAGGAATGGTTGAGAAACCATCAAAATTTTCGCAATTCTGATGCTAGAAACCAATAATTACAATGGCCTGGGGGAAAATACACATACCGTTGTAATCGGGCGAGTTTCTGCTTTCAGATGCAACCGGAATTTCTCGAGTACGTCGATCCGTTCGCGAGATATGGGAGTTTGAAATTAAGGAATGCTTGAGAAACCATCAAAATTTTCGCAGGTCTGATACTCGAAACCAATAACTACTATGGCCTAGGGGAAAATAAACATACCGTTGTAATCGGGCGAGTTTCTGCTTTCAGATGCAACAGGAATTTCTCGAGTTCGTCAATCCGTTAGCGAGATATGGGAGTTTGAAATTAAGGAATGCTTGAGAAACCATCAAAATTTTCGCAGGTCTGATACTCGAAACCAATAACTACAAAGGCCTAGGGGAAAAATGCACATACCTTTGTAATCGGGCGAGTTTCCACTTTCAGATGCAACAGGAATTTCTCGAGTGCGTCATTCCGTTCGCGAGATATGGGAGTTTGAAGTTAAGGAATGGTTGAGAAACCATTAAAATTTTCGCAATTCTGATGCTAGAAACCAATAATTACAATGGGCTAGGGGAAAATACACATAGCGTTGTAATCGGGCGAGGTTCTGCTCTCAGATGCAACAGGAATTTCTCGAGTTCGTCAATCCGTTAGCGAGATATGGGAGTTTGAAATTAAGGAATGCTTGAGAAACCATCAAAATTTTCGCAGGTCTGATACTCGAAACCAATAACTACAAAGGCCTAGGGGAAAAATGCACATACCTTTGTAATCGGGCGAGTTTCCACTTTCAGATGCAACAGGAATTTCTCGAGTGCGTCATTCCGTTCGCGAGATATGGGAGTTTGAAGTTAAGGAATGGTTGAGATACCATCAAAATTCTCGCAATTCTGATACTCGAAACCAATAACTACAAAGGCCTAGGGGAAAAATACACACACCTTTGTAATCGGGCGAGTTTCCACTTTCAGTTGCAACAGGAATTTCTCGAGTTCGACAATCCGTTCGCGAGATATGGGAGTTTGAAGTTAAGGAATGGTTGAGAAACCCTCAAAATTTTCGCTAGTCTGATACTCGAAACCAATAACTACAAATGCCTAGGGGAAAAATACACATATCTTTGTAACCGGGCGAGTTTCCAGTTTTAGATGCAACAGGAATTTCTCGAGTTCGTCATCCCGTTCGCGAGATATGGGAGTTCGAAGTTAAGGAATGGTTGAGAAACCGTCAAAATTTTCGCAAGTCTGATACTCGAAACCAATAACTACAAAGGCCTAGGGGAAAACACACATATCTTTGTAATTCGGCGAGTTTCCAGTTTCAGATGCAACAGGAATTTCTCGAGTTCGTCATCCCGTTCGCGAGATATGGGAGTTCGAAGTTAAGGAATGGTTGAGAAACCCTCAAAATTTTCGCTAGTCTGATACTCGAAACCAATAACTACAAATGCCTAGGGGAAAAATACACATATCTTTGTAACCGGGCGAGTTTCCAGTTTCAGATGCAACAGGAATTTCTCGAGTTCGTCATCCCGTTCGCGAGATATGGGAGTTTGAAATTAAGGAATGCTTGAGAAACCATCAAAATTTTCGCAGGTCTGATACTCGAAACCAATAACTACAAAGGCCTAGGGGAAAAATGCACATACCTTTGTAATCGGGCGAGTTTCCACTTTCAGATGCAACAGGAATTTCTCGAGTTCGTCAATCCATTCGCGAGATATGGGAGTTTGAAGTTAAGGAATGGTTGAGAAACTATCAAAATTTTCGCAATTCTGATGCTAGAAACGAACAACTGGAATGGCCTAGGGGAAAAGTACACACACCATTCTAATCGGGCGAGTTTCTACTTTCAGATGCAACAGGAATTTCTGGAGTTCGTCAATCCGTTCGCGAGATATGGGAGTTTGAAATTAACGAATGGTTGAGAAACCATCAAAATTTTTGCAAGTCTGATACTCGAAACCCATAAGTACAAAGGCCTAGGGGAAAACCCACATATCTTTGTAATCGGGCGAGTTTCCAGTTTCAGATGCAACAGGAATTTCTCGAGTTCGTCATCCCGTTCGCGAGATATGGGAGTTCGAAGTTAAGGAATGGTTGAGAAACCGTCAAAATTTTCGCAAGTCTGATACTCGAAACCAATAACTACAAAGGCCTAGGGGAAAACACACATATCTTTGTAATCGGGCGAGTTTCCAGTTTCAGATGCAACAGGAATTTCTCGAGTTCGTCATCCCGTTCGCGAGATATGGGAGTTCGAAGTTAAGGAATGGTTGAGAAACCATCAAAATTTTCGCAATTCTGATGCTAGAAACCAATAATTACAATGGCCTAGGGGAAAATACACATACCGTTGTAATCGGGCGAGTTTCTGCTTTCAGATGCAACAGGAATTTCTCGATTTCGTCTATCCGTTCGCGAGATATGGGAGTTTGAAATTAAGGAATGCTTGAGAAACCATAAAAATTTTCGCAGGTCTGATACTCGAAACCAATAACTATTATACAAAGGCCTAGGGGAAAAATGCACATACGTTTGTAATCGGGCGAGTTTCCACTTTCAGATGCAACAGGAATTTCTAGAATGAGTCATTCCGTTCGCGAGGTATGGGAGTTTGAAGTTAAGGAATGGTTGAGATACCATCAAAATTCTCGCAATTCTGATACTCGAGACCAATAACTACAAAGGCCTAGGGGAAAAATACACACACCTTTGTAATCGGGCGAGTTTCCACTATCAGATGCAACAGGAATTTCTCGAGTTCGTCATTCCGTTCGCGAGACATGGGAGATCGATGTTAAGGAATGGTTGAGAAACCATCAAAATTTTCGCAATTCTGATACTCGAAACCAATAACTATTTACAAAGGCCTAGGGGAAAAATACACACACCTTTGTAATCGGGCGAGTTTCCACTTTCTGATGCAACAGGAATTTCTGGAGTTCGTCAATCCGTTCGCGAGATATGGGGGTTTGAAGTTAACGAATGGTTGAGGAACCGTCAAAATTTTCGGAAGTCTGATACTCGAAACCAATAATTACAATGGCCTAGGGGAAAATACACATAGCGTTGTAATCGGGCGAGTTTCTGCTCTCAGATGCAACAGGAATTTCTCGAATTCGTCAATCCGTTAGCGAGATATGGGAGTTTGAAGTTAAGGAATGCTTGAGAAACCATCAAAATTTTCGCAGGTCTGATACTCGAAACCAATAACTACAAAGGCCTAGGGGAAAAATGCACATACCTTTGTAATCGGGCGTGTTTCCACTTTCAGATGCAACAGGAATTTCTCGAGTGCGTCATTCCGTTCGCGAGATATGGGAGTTTGAAGTTAAGGAATGGTTGAGATACCATCAAAATTCTCGCAATTCTGATACTCGAAACCAATAACTACAAAGGCCTAGGGGAAAAATACACACACTTTTGTAATCGGGCGAGTTTCCACTTTCAGTTGCAACAGGAATTTCTCGAGTTCGTCATTCCGTTCGCGAGACATGGGAGTTCGAAGTTAAGGAATGGTTGAGAATCCATCAAAATTTTCGCAATTCTGATACTCGAAACCAATAACTGGAATGGCCTAGGGGAAAAGTACACACACCATTGTAATCGTGCGAGTTTCTGCATTCAGATGCAACAGGAATTTCTCGAGTTCGACAATCCGTTCGCGAGATATGGGAGTTTGAAGTTAAGGAATGGTTGAGAAACCCTCAAAATTTTCGCTAGTCTGATACTCGAAACCAATAACTACAAATGCCTAGGGGAAAAATACACATATCTTTGTAACCGGGCGAGTTTCCAGTTTCAGATGCAACAGGAATTTCTCGAGTTCGTCATCCCGTTCGCGAGATATGGGAGTTCGAAGTTAAGGAATGGTTGAGAAACCATCAAAATTTTCGCAATTCTGATGCTAGAAACCAATAATTACAATGGCCTGGGGGAAAATACACATACCGTTGTAATCGGGCGAGTTTCTGCTTTCAGATGCAACCGGAATTTCTCGAGTACGTCGATCCGTTCGCGAGATATGGGAGTTTGAAATTAAGGAATGCTTGAGAAACCATCAAAATTTTCGCAGGTCTGATACTCGAAACCAATAACTACTATGGCCTAGGGGAAAATAAACATACCGTTGTAATCGGGCGAGTTTCTGCTTTCAGATGCAACAGGAATTTCTCGAGTTCGTCAATCCGTTAGCGAGATATGGGAGTTTGAAATTAAGGAATGCTTGAGAAACCATCAAAATTTTCGCAGGTCTGATACTCGAAACCAATAACTACAAAGGCCTAGGGAAAAAATGCACATACCTTTGTAATCGGGCGAGTTTCCACTTTCAGATGCAACAGGAATTTCTCGAGTGCGTCATTCCGTTCGCGAGATATGGGAGTTTGAAGTTAAGGAATGGTTGAGAAACCATTAAAATTTTCGCAATTCTGATGCTAGAAACCAATAATTACAATGGCCTAGGGGAAAATACACATAGCGTTGTAATCGGGCGAGGTTCTGCTCTCAGATGCAACAGGAATTTCTCGAGTTCGTCAAACCGTTAGCGAGATATGGGAGTTTGAAATTAAGGAATGCTTGAGAAACCATCAAAATTTTCGCAGGTCTGATACTCGAAACCAATAACTACAAAGGCCTAGGGGAAAAATGCACATACCTTTGTAATCGGGCGAGTTTCCACTTTCAGATGCAACAGGAATTTCTCGAGTGCGTCATTCCGTTCGCGAGATATGGGAGTTTGAAGTTAAGGAATGGTTGAGATACCATCAAAATTCTCGCAATTCTGATACTCGAAACCAATAACTACAAAGGCCTAGGGGAAAAATACACACACCTTTGTAATCGGGCGAGTTTCCACTTTCAGTTGCAACAGGAATTTCTCGAGTTCGACAATCCGTTCGCGAGATATGGGAGTTTGAAGTTAAGGAATGGTTGAGAAACCCTCAAAATTTTCGCTAGTCTGATACTCGAAACCAATAACTACAAATGCCTAGGGGAAAAATACACATATCTTTGTAACCGGGCGAGTTTCCAGTTTCAGATGCAACAGGAATTTCTCGAGTTCGTCATCCCGTTCGCGAGATATGGGAGTTCGAAGTTAAGGAATGGTTGAGAAACCATCAAAATTTTCGCAATTCTGATGCTAGAAACCAATAATTACAATGGCCTAGGGGAAAATACACATACCGTTGTAATCGGGCGAGTTTCTGCTTTCAGATGCAACCGGAATTTCTCGAGTACGTCGATCCGTTCGCGAGATATGGGAGTTTGAAATTAAGGAATGCTTGAGAAACCATCAAAATTTTCGCAGGTCTGATACTCGAAACCAATAACTACTATGGCCTAGGGGAAAATAAACATACCGTTGTAATCGGGCGAGTTTCTGCTTTCAGATGCAACAGGAATTTCTCGAGTTCGTCAATCCGTTAGCGAGATATGGGAGTTTGAAATTAAGGAATGCTTGAGAAACCATCAAAATTTTCGCAGGTCTGATACTCGAAACCAATAACTACAAAGGCCTAGGGGAAAAATGCACATACCTTTGTAATCGGGCGAGTTTCCACTTTCAGATGCAACAGGAATTTCTCGAGTGCGTCATTCCGTTCGCGAGATATGGGAGTTTGAAGTTAAGGAATGGTTGAGAAACCATTAAAATTTTCGCAATTCTGATGCTAGAAACCAATAATTACAATGGCCTAGGGGAAAATACACATAGCGTTGTAATCGGGCGAGTTTCTGCTCTCAGATGCAACAGGAATTTCTCGAGTTCGTCAATCCGTTAGCGAGATATGGGAGTTTGAAATTAAGGAATGCTTGAGAAACCATCAAAATTGTCGCAGGTCTGATACTCGAAACCAATAACTACAAAGGCCTAGGGGAAAAATGCAAATACCTTTGTAATCGGGCGAGTTTCCACTTTCAGATGCAACAGGAATTTCTCGAGTGCGTCATTCCGTTCGCGAGATATGGGAGTTTGAAGTTAAGGAATGGTTGAGATACCATCAAAATTCTCGCAATTCTGATACTCGAAACCAATAACTACAAAGGCCTAGGGGAAAAATGCACACACCTTTGTAATCGGGCGAGTTTCCAGTTTCAGATGCAACAGGAATTTCTCGAGTGCGTCATTCCGTTCGCGAGATATGGGAGTTTGAAGTTAAGGAATGGTTGAGATACCATCAAAATTTTCGCAATTCTGATACTCGAAACCAATAACTGGAATGGCCTAGGGGAAAAGTACACACACCATTGTAATCGTGCGAGTTTCTGCATTCAGATGCAACAGGAATTTCTCGAGTTCGACAATCCGTTCGCGAGATATGGGAGTTTGAAGTTAAAGAATGGTTGAGAAACCCTCAAAATTTTCGCTAGTCTGATACTCGAAACCAATAACTACAAATGCCTAGGGGAAAAATACACATATCTTTGTAACCGGGCGAGTTTCCAGTTTCAGATGCAACAGGAATTTCTCGAGTTCGTCATCCCGTTCGCGAGATATGGGAGTTCGAAGTTAAGGAATGGTTGAGAGACCATCAAAATTTTCGCAATTCTGATGCTAGAAACCAATAATTACAATGGCCTAGGGGAAAATACACATACCGTTGTAATCGGGCGAGTTTCTGCTTTCAGATGCAACCGGAGTTTCTCGAGTACGTCGATCCGTTCGCGAGATATGGGAGTTTGAAATTAAGGAATGCTTGAGAAACCATCAAAATTTTCGCAGGTCTGATACTCGAAACCAATAACTACTATGGCCTAGGGGAAAATAAACATACCGTTGTAATCGGGCGAGTTTCTGCTTTCAGATGCAACAGGAATTTCTCGAGTTCGTCAATCCGTTAGCGAAATATGGGAGTTTGAAATTAAGGAATGCTTGAGAAACCATCCAAATTTTCGCAGGTCTGATACTCGAAACCAATAACTACAAAGGCCTAGGGGAAAAATGCACATACCTTTGTAATCGGGCGAGTTTCCACTTTCAGATGCAACAGGAATTTCTCGAGTGCGTCATTCCGTTCGCGAGATATGGGAGTTTGAAGTTAAGGAATGGTTGAGAAACCATTAAAATTTTCGCAATTTTGATGCTAGAAACCAATAATTACAATGGCCTAGGGGAAAATACACATAGCGTTGTAATCGGGCGAGTTTCTGCTCTCAGATGCAACAGGAATTTCTCGAGTTCGTCAATCCGTTAGCGAGATATGGGAGTTTGAAATTAAGGAATGCTTGAGAAACCATCAAAATTTTCGCAGGTCTGATACTCGAAACCAATAACTACAAAGGCCTAGGGGAAAAATTCACATACCTTTGTAATCGGGCGAGTTTCCACTTTCAGATGCAACAGGAATTTCTCGAGTGCGTCATTCCGTTCGCGAGATATGGGAGTTTGAAGTTAAGGAATGGTTGAGATACCATCAAAATTCTCGCAATTCTGATACTCGAAACCAATAACTACAAAGGCCTAGGGGAAAAATACACACACCTTTGTAATCGGGCGAGTTTCCACTTTCAGTTGCAACAGGAATTTCTCGAGTTCGTCATTCCGTTCGCGAGACATGGGAGTTCGAAGTTAAGGAATGGTTGAGAAACCATCAAAATTTTCGCAATTCTGATACTCGAAACCAATAACTGGAATGCCCTAGGGGAAAAGTACACACACCACTGTAATCGTGCGAGTTTCTGCATTCAGATGCAACAGGAATTTCTCGAGTTCGACAATCCGTTCGCGAGATATGGGAGTTTGAAGTTAAGGAATGGTTGAGAAACCCTCAAAATTTTCGCTAGTCTGATACTCGAAACCAATAACTACAAATGCCTAGGGGAAAAATACACATATCTTTGTAACCGGGCGAGTTTCCTGTTTCAGATGCAACAGGAATTTCTCGAGTTCGTCAATCCGTTCGCGAGATATGGGAGTTTGAACTTAAGGATTGCTTGAGAAACCATCAAAATTTTCGCAACTCTGATGCTAGAAACGAGTAACTGGAATGGCCTAGGGGAAAAGTACACACACCATTGTAATCGTGCGAGTTTCTGCATTCAGATGCAACAGGAATTTCTCGAGTTCGACAATCCGTTCGCGAGATATGGGAGTTTGAAGTTAAGGAATGGTTGAGAAACCCTCAAAATTTTCGCAAGTCTGATACTCGAAACCGATAACTACAAAGGCCTAGGGGAAAAACACACATATCTTTGTAATCGGGCGAGTTTCCAGTTTCAGATGCAACAGGAATTTCTCGAGTTCGTCATCCCGTTCGCGAGATATAGGAGTTTGAAGTTAAGGAATGCTTGAGATACCATCAAAATTCACGCAATTCTGATACCCGAAACCAATAACTACAAAGGCCTAGGGGAAAAATACACACACCTTTGTAATCGGGCGAGTTTCCACTTTCAGATGCAACAGGAATTTCTCGAGTTCGTCATTCCGTTCGCGAGACATGGGAGTTTGAAGTTAAGGAATGGTTGAGATACCATCAAAATTTTCGCAGGTCTGATACTCGAAACCAATAACTACAAAGGCCTAGGGGAAAAATGCTCATACCTTTGTAATCGGGCGAGTTTCCACTTTCAGATGCAATAGGAATTTCTAGAGTTCGTCATTCCGTTCGCGAGACATGGGAGTTTGAAGTTAAGGAATGGTTGAGAAGCCATCAAAATTTTCGCAATTCTGATACTCGAAACCAATAACTGGAATGGCCTAGGGGAAAAGTACACACACCATTGTAATCGTGCGAGTTTCTGCATTCAGATGCAACAGGAATTTCTCGAGTTCGACAATCCGTTCGCGAGATATGGGAGTTTGAAGTTAAGGAATGGTTGAGAAACCCTCAAAATTTTCGCAAGTCTGATACTCGAAACCGATAACTACAAATGCCTAGGGGAAAAATACACATATCTTTGTAATCGGGCGAGTTTCCACTTTCGGATGAAACAGGAACTTTTCGAGTTTGTCAATCCGTTCGCGAGGTATGGCAGTTTGAATTTAAGGAATGGTTGAGATACCATCAAAATTCTCGCAATTCTGATACTGGAAACCAATAACTACAATGGCCTAGGGGAAAATACGCATACCGTTGTAATCGCGCGAGTTTCTGCTTTCACATGCAACAGGAATTTCTGGAGTTCGTCAATCCGTTCGCGAGATATGGGGGTTTGAAGTTAACGAATGGTTGAGGAACCGTCAAAATTTTCGGAAGTCTGATACTCGAAACCAATAACTACAAAGGCCTAGGGGAAAAACACACATATCTTTGTAATCGGGCGAGTTTCCAGTTTCAGATGTAACAGGAATTTCTCGAGTTCGTCATCCCGTTCGCGAGAAATGGCAGTTTCAACTTAAGGAATGCCTGAAAAACCATCAAAATTTTCGCAATTCTGATGCTAGAAACGAATAACTGGAATGACCTAGGGAAAAAGTACACACACCATTCTAATCGGGCGAGTGTCTACTTTCAGATGCAACAGGAGTTTCTGGAGTTCGTCAATCCGTTCGCGAGGTATGGGAGTTTGAAGTTAAGGCATGGTTGAGAAACCATCAAAGTTTTCGCAAGTCTGACACACGAAACCAATAACTACAAAGGCCTAGGGGAAAATGCACATACCTTTGTAATCGGGCGAGTTTCCACTTTCAAATGCACAGGAATTTCTCGAGTTCGTCAATCCGTTCGCGAGATATGGCAGTTTGAACTTAAGGAATGCCTAAAAAACCATCAAAATTTTCGCAATTCTGATGCTAGAAACGAATAACTGGAATGGCCTAGGGGAAAAGTACACACACCATTGTAATCGGGCGAGTTTCTGCTTTCAGATGCAACAGGAATTTCTCGAGTTCGTCAATCCGTTCGCGAGATATGGGAGTTTGAAGTTAAGGAATGGTTGAGAAACTATCAAAATTTTCGCAATTCTGATGCTAGAAACGAACAACTGGAATGGCCTAGGGGAAAAGTACACACACCATTCTAATCGGGCGAGTTTCTACTTTCAGATGAAACAGGAATTTCTGGAGTTCGTCAATCCGTTCGCGAGATATGGGGGTTCGAAGTTAACGAATGGTTGAGGTACCGTCAAAATTTTCGCAAGTCTGATACTCGAAACCAATAACTACAAAGGCCTAGGGGAAAAACACACATATCTTTGTAATCGGGCGAGTTTCCAGTTACAGATGCAACAGGAATATCTCGAGTTCGTCATCCCGTTCGCGAGATATGGGAGTTCGAAGATAAGGAATGGTTGAGATACCATCAAAATTCTCGCAATTCTGATACCCGAAACCAATAACTACAAAGGCCTAGGGGAAAAATACACACACCTTTGTAATCGGGCGAGTTTCCACTTTCAGATGCAACAGGAATTTCTAGAGTTCGTCATTCCGTTCGCGAGACATGGGAGTTTGAAGTTAAGGAATGGATGAGAAGCCATCAAAATTTTCGCAATTCTGATACTCGAAACCAATAACTGGAATGGCCTAGGGGAAAAGTACACACACCATTGTAATCGTGCGAGTTTCTGCATTCAGATGCAACAGGAATTTCTCGAGTTCGACAATCCGTTCGCGAGATATGGGAGTTTGAAGTTAAGGAATGGTTGAGAAACCCTCAAAATTTTCGCAAGTCTGATACTCGAAACCAATAACTACAAAGGCCTAGGGGAAAAACACACATATCTTTGTAATCGGGCGAGTTTCCAGTTTCAGATGTAACAGGAATTTCTCGAGTTCGTCATCCCGTTCGCGAGAAATGGCAGTTTGAACTTAAGGAATGCCTGAAAAACCATCAAAATTTTCGCAATTCTGATGCTAGAAACGAATAACTGGAATGACCTAGGGAAAAAGTACACACACCATTCTAATCGGGCGAGTGTCTACTTTCAGATGCAACAGGAGTTTCTGGAGTTCGTCAATCCGTTCGCGAGGTATGGGAGTTTGAAGTTAAGGCATGGTTGAGAAACCATCAAAGTTTTCGCAAGTCTGATACACGAAACCAATAACTACAAAGGCCTAGGGGAAATTGCACATACCTTAGTAATCGGGCGAGTTTCCACTTTCAAATGCACAGGAATTTCTCGAGTTCGTCAATCCGTTCGCGAGATATGGCAGTTTGAACTTAAGGAATGCCTAAAAAACCATCAAAATTTTCGCAATTCTGATGCTAGAAACGAATAACTGGAATGGCCTAGGGGAAAAGTACACACACCATTGTAATCGGGCGAGTTTCTGCTTTCAGATGCAACAGGAATTTCTCGAGTTCGTCAATCCGTTCGCGAGATATGGGAGTTTGAAGTTAAGGAATGGTTGAGAAACTATCAAAATTTTCGCAATTCTGATGCTAGAAACGAACAACTGGAATGGCCTAGGGGAAAAGTACACACACCATTCTAATCGGGCGAGTTTCTACTTTCAGATGAAACAGGAATTTCTGGAGTTCGTCAATCCGTTCGCGAGATATGGGGGTTCGAAGTTAACGAATGGTTGAGGTACCGTCAAAATTTTCGCAAGTCTGATACTCGAAACCAATAACTACAAAGGCCTAGGGGAAAAACACACATATCTTTGTAATCGGGCGAGTTTCCAGTTTCAGATGCAACAGGAATATCTCGAGTTCGTCATCCCGTTCGCGAGATATAGGAGTTTGAAGTTAAGGAATGCTTGAGATACCATCAAAATTCTCGCAATTCTGATACCCGAAACCAATAACTACAAAGGCCTAGGGGAAAAATACACACACCTATGTAATCGGGCGAGTTTCCACTTTCAGATGCAACAGGAATTTCTCGAGTTCGTCATTCCGTTCGCGAGACATGGGAGTTTGAAGTTAAGGAATGCTTGAGATACCATCAAAATTCTCGCAATTCTGACACCCGAAACCAATAACTACAAAGGCCTAGGGGAAAAATACACACACCTTTGTAATCGGGCGAGTTTCCACTTTCAGATGCAACAGGAATTTCTAAAGTTCGTCATTCCGTTCGCGAGACATGGGAGTTTGAAGTTAAGGAATGGATGAGAAGCCATCAAAATTTTCGCAATTCTGATACTCGAAACCAATAACTGGAATGGCCTAGGGGAAAAGTACACACACCATTGTAATCGTGCGAGTTTCTGCATTCAGATGCAACAGGAATTTCTCGAGTTCGACAATCCGTTCGCGAGATATGGGAGTTTGAAGTTAAGGAATGGTTGAGAAACCCTCAAAATTTTCGCAAGTCTGATACTCGAAACCGATAACTACAAATGCCTAGGGGAAAAATACACATATCTTTGTAATCGGGCGAGTTTCCAGTTTCAGATGCAACAGGAATTTCTCGAGTTCGTCATCCCGTTCGCGAGATATGGGAGTTCGAAGATAAGGAATGGTTGAGAAACCATCAAAATTTTCGCAATTCTGATGCTAGAAACCCATAATTACAATGGCCTAGGGGAAAATACACATACCGTTGTAATCGGGCGACTTTCCACTTTCAGATGCAACAGGAATTTCTCGAGTGCGTCATTCCGTTCGCGAGATATGGGAGTTTGAAGTTAAGGAATGCTTGAGATACCATCAAAATTCTCGCAATTCTGATACCCGAAACCAGTAACTACAAAGGCCTAGGGGAAAAATACACACACCTTTGTAATCGGGCGAGTTTCCACTTTCAGATGCAACAGGAATTTCTCGAGTTCGTCATTCCGTTCGCGAGACATGGGAGTTTGAAGTTAAGGAATGGTTGAGAAGCCATCAAAATTGTCGCAATTCTGATACTCGAAACCAATAACTGGAATGGCCTAGGGGAAAAGTACACACACCATTGTAATCGTGCGAGTTTCTGCATTCAGATGCAACAGGAATATCTCGAGTTCGACAATCCGTTCGCGAGATATGGGAGTTTGAAGTTAAGGAATGGTTGAGAAACCCACAAAATTTTCGCAAGTCTGATACTCGCAACCAATAACTACAAAGGCCTAGGGGAAAAATGCACATACCTTTGTAATCGCCGAGATTCTACTTTCAGATGCAACAGGAATTTCTCGAGTTCGTCAATCCGTTCGCGAGATATGGGAGTTTGTAATTAAGGAATGCTTGAGAAACCATCAAAATTTTCGCAGGTCTGATACTCGAAACCAATAACTATAAAGGCCTAGGGGAAAAATGAACATACCTTTGTAATCGGGCGAGTTTCCACTTTCAGATGCAAAAGGAATTTCTCGAGTTTGTCAATCCGATCGCGAGATATGGGAGTTTGAAGTTAAGGAATGGTTTAGAAACCCTCAAAATTTTCGCAAGTCTGATACTCGCAACCAATAACTACAAAGGCCTAGGGGAAAAACACACATGTCTTTGTAATCGGGCGAGTTTACAGTTTCTGATGCAAGAGGAATTTCTCGAGTTCGTCAATCCGATCCCGAGATATGGGAGTTTGAAATTAAGGAATGGTTGAGAAACCATCAAAATTTTCGCAATTCTGATGCTTGAAACCAATAACTACTATGGCCTAGGGGAAAATACACACACCGTTGTAATCGGGCGAGTTTCTGCTTTCAGATGCAACAGGAATTTCTCGAGTTCGTCAATCCGTTCGCGAGATATGGGAGTTTGAAGTTAAGGAATGCTTGAGAAACCATCAAAATTTTCGCAAGTCTGATACTCGAAACCAATAACTACAAAGGCCTAGGGGAAAAATGCACATACCTTTGTAATCGTCCGAGATTCTACTTTCAGATGCAACAGGAATTTCTCGAGTTCGTCAATCCGTTCGCGAGATATGGGAGTTTGAAATTAAGGAATGCTTGAGAAACCATAAAAATTTTCGCAGGTCTGATACTCGAAACCAATAACTACAAAGGCCTAGGGGAAAAATGCACATATCTTTGTAATCGGGCGAGTTTCCACTTTCAGATGCAACAGGAATTTCTCGAGTTCGACAATCCGTTCGCGAGGTATGGGAGTTTGAAGTTAAGGAATGGTTGAGAAACCCTCAAAATTTTCGCAAGTCTGATACTCGAAACCAATAACTACAAATGCCTAGGGGAAAAATGCACATACCTTTGTAATCGGGCGAGTTTCCACTTTCAGATGCAACAGGAATTTCTGGAGTTCGTCAATCCGTTCGCGAGATATGGGAGTTTGAAGTTAACGAATGGTTGAGAAACCATCAAAATTTTCGCAAGTCTGATACTCGAAACCAATAACTACAAAGGCCTAGGGGAAAAACACACATACCTTTGTAATTGGGCGAGTTTCCACTTTCGGATGCAACAGGAATTTCTCGAGTTTGTCAATCCGTTCGCGAGATATGGGAGTTTGAATTTAAGGAATGGTTGAGATACCATCAAAATTCTCGCAATTCTGATACTCGAAACCAATAACTACAAAGGCCTAGGGGAAAAATACACACACCTTTATAATCGGGCGAGTTTCCACTTTCAGATGCAACAGGAATTTCTCGAGTTCGTCATTCCGTTCGCGAGACATGGGCGTTTGAAGTTAAGGAATGGTTGAGAAACCATCAAAATTTTCGCAATTCTGATACTCGAAACCAGTAACTACAAATGCCTAGGGGAAAAATGCACATACCTTTGTAATCGGGCGAGTTTCTACTTTCAGATGCAACAGGAATTTCTCGAGTTTGTCAATCCGTTCGCGAGATATGGGAGTTTGAAGTTAAGGAATGGTTGAGAAACTATCAAAATTTTCGCAATTCTGATGCTAGAAACGAACAACTGGAATGGCCGAAGGGAAAAGTACACACACCATTCTAATCGGGCGAGTTTCTACTTTCAGATGCAACAGGAATTTCTGGAGTTCGTCAATCCGTTCGCGAGATATGGGAGTTTGAAGTTAAGGAATGGTTGAGAAACCATCAAAATTTCCGCAAGTCTGATACACGAAATCAATAACTACAAAGTTCTAGGAGAAAAACACACATATCTTTGTAATCGTGCGAGTTTCTGCATTCAGATGCAACAGGAATTTCTCGAGTTCGACAATCCGTTCGCGAGATATGGGAGTTTGAAGTTAAGGAATGGTTGAGAAACCCTCAAAATTTTCGCAAGTCTGATACTCGTAACCGATAACTACAAATGCCTAGGGGAAAAATACACATATCTTTGTAATCGGGCGAGTTTCCAGTTTCAGATGCAACAGGAATTTCTCGAGTTCGTCATCCCGTTCGCGAGATATGGGAGTTCGAAGATAAGGAATGGTTGAGAAACCATCAAAATTTTCGCAATTCTGATGCTAGAAACCAATAATTACAATGGCCTAGGGGAAAATACACATACCGTTGTAATCGGGCGAGTTTCCACTTTCAGATGCAACAGGAATTTCTCGAGTGCGTCATTCCGTTCGCGAGATATGGGAGTTTGAAGTTAAGGAATGCTTGAGATACCATCAAAATTCTCGCAATTCTGATACCCGAAACCAATAACTACAAAGGCCTAGGGGAAAAATACACACACCTTTGTAATCGGGCGAGTTTCCACTTTCAGATGCAACAGGAATTTCTCGAGTTCGTCAATCCGTTCGCGAGATATGGGAGTTTGAATTTAAGGAATGGTTGAGATACCATCAAAATTCTCGCAATTCTGATACTCGAAACCAGTAACTACAAAGGCCTAGGGGAAAAATACACACACCTTTGTAATCGGGCGAGTTTCCACTTTCAGATGCAACAGGAATTTCTCGAGTTCGTCATTCCGTTCGCGAGACATGGGAGTTTGAAGTTAAGGAATGGTTGAGAAGCCATCAAAATTGTCGCAATTCTGATACTCGAAACCAATAACTGGAATGGCCTAGGGGAAAAGTACACACACCATTGTAATCGTGCGAGTTTCTGCATTCAGATGCAACAGGAATATCTCGAGTTCGACAATCCGTTCGCGAGATATGGGAGTTTGAAGTTAAGGAATGGTTGAGAAACCCACAAAATTTTCGCAAGTCTGATACTCGCAACCAATAACTACAAAGGCCTAGGGGAAAAATGCACATACCTTTGTAATCGCCGAGATTCTACTTTCAGATGCAACAGGAATTTCTCGAGTTCGTCAATCCGTTCGCGAGATATGGGAGTTTGTAATTAAGGAATGCTTGAGAAACCATCAAAATTTTCGCAGGTCTGATACTCGAAACCAATAACTATAAAGGCCTAGGGGAAAAATGAACATACCTTTGTAATCGGGCGAGTTTCCACTTTCAGATGCAAAAGGAATTTCTCGAGTTTGTCAATCCGATCGCGAGATATGGGAGTTTGAAGTTAAGGAATGGTTTAGAAACCCTCAAAATTTTCGCAAGTCTGATACTCGCAACCAATAACTACAAAGGCCTAGGGGAAAAACACACATGTCTTTGTAATCGGGCGAGTTTACAGTTTCTGATGCAAGAGGAATTTCTCGAGTTCGTCAATCCGATCCCGAGATATGGGAGTTTGAAATTAAGGAATGGTTGAGAAACCATCAAAATTTTCGCAATTCTGATGCTTGAAACCAATAACTACTATGGCCTAGGGGAAAATACACACACCGTTGTAATCGGGCGAGTTTCTGCTTTCAGATGCAACAGGAATTTCTCGAGTTCGTCAATCCGTTCGCGAGATATGGGAGTTTGAAGTTAAGGAATGCTTGAGAAACCATCAAAATTTTCGCAAGTCTGATACTCGAAACCAATAACTACAAAGGCCTAGGGGAAAAATGCACATACCTTTGTAATCGTCCGAGATTCTACTTTCAGATGCAACAGGAATTTCTCGAGTTCGTCAATCCGTTCGCGAGATATGGGAGTTTGAAATTAAGGAATGCTTGAGAAACCATAAAAATTTTCGCAGGTCTGATACTCGAAACCAATAACTACAAAGGCCTAGGGGAAAAATGCACATATCTTTGTAATCGGGCGAGTTTCCACTTTCAGATGCAACAGGAATTTCTCGAGTTCGACAATCCGTTCGCGAGGTATGGGAGTTTGAAGTTAAGGAATGGTTGAGAAACCCTCAAAATTTTCGCAAGTCTGATACTCGAAACCAATAACTACAAATGCCTAGGGGAAAAATGCACATACCTTTGTAATCGGGCGAGTTTCCACTTTCAGATGCAACAGGAATTTCTGGAGTTCGTCAATCCGTTCGCGAGATATGGGAGTTTGAAGTTAACGAATGGTTGAGAAACCATCAAAATTTTCGCAAGTCTGATACTCGAAACCAATAACTACAAAGGCCTAGGGGAAAAACACACATACCTTTGTAATTGGGCGAGTTTCCACTTTCGGATGCAACAGGAATTTCTCGAGTTTGTCAATCCGTTCGCGAGATATGGGAGTTTGAATTTAAGGAATGGTTGAGATACCATCAAAATTCTCGCAATTCTGATACTCGAAACCAATAACTACAAAGGCCTAGGGGAAAAATACACACACCTTTATAATCGGGCGAGTTTCCACTTTCAGATGCAACAGGAATTTCTCGAGTTCGTCATTCCGTTCGCGAGACATGGGCGTTTGAAGTTAAGGAATGGTTGAGAAACCATCAAAATTTTCGCAATTCTGATACTCGAAACCAGTAACTACAAATGCCTAGGGGAAAAATGCACATACCTTTGTAATCGGGCGAGTTTCTACTTTCAGATGCAACAGGAATTTCTCGAGTTTGTCAATCCGTTCGCGAGATATGGGAGTTTGAAGTTAAGGAATGGTTGAGAAACTATCAAAATTTTCGCAATTCTGATGCTAGAAACGAACAACTGGAATGGCCGAAGGGAAAAGTACACACACCATTCTAATCGGGCGAGTTTCTACTTTCAGATGCAACAGGAATTTCTGGAGTTCGTCAATCCGTTCGCGAGATATGGGAGTTTGAAGTTAAGGAATGGTTGAGAAACCATCAAAATTTCCGCAAGTCTGATACACGAAATCAATAACTACAAAGTTCTAGGAGAAAAACACACATATCTTTGTAATCGTGCGAGTTTCTGCATTCAGATGCAACAGGAATTTCTCGAGTTCGACAATCCGTTCGCGAGATATGGGAGTTTGAAGTTAAGGAATGGTTGAGAAACCCTCAAAATTTTCGCAAGTCTGATACTCGTAACCGATAACTACAAATGCCTAGGGGAAAAATACACATATCTTTGTAATCGGGCGAGTTTCCAGTTTCAGATGCAACAGGAATTTCTCGAGTTCGTCATCCCGTTCGCGAGATATGGGAGTTCGAAGATAAGGAATGGTTGAGAAACCATCAAAATTTTCGCAATTCTGATGCTAGAAACCAATAATTACAATGGCCTAGGGGAAAATACACATACCGTTGTAATCGGGCGAGTTTCCACTTTCAGATGCAACAGGAATTTCTCGAGTGCGTCATTCCGTTCGCGAGATATGGGAGTTTGAAGTTAAGGAATGCTTGAGATACCATCAAAATTCTCGCAATTCTGATACCCGAAACCAATAACTACAAAGGCCTAGGGGAAAAATACACACACCTTTGTAATCGGGCGAGTTTCCACTTTCAGATGCAACAGGAATTTCTCGAGTTCGTCAATCCGTTCGCGAGATATGGGAGTTTGAATTTAAGGAATGGTTGAGATACCATCAAAATTCTCGCAATTCTGATACTCGAAACCAATAACTACAAAGGCCTAGGGGAAAAATACACACACCTTTATAATCGGGCGAGTTTCCACTTTCAGATGCAACAGGAATTTCTCGAGTTCGTCATTCCGTTCGCGAGACATGGGCGTTTGAAGTTAAGGAATGGTTGAGAAACCATCAAAATTTTCGCAATTCTGATACACGAAATCAATAACTACAAAGTTCTAGGAGAAAAACACACATATCTTTGTAATCGTGCGAGTTTCTGCATTCAGATGCAACAGGAATTTCTCGAGTTCGTCATTCCGTTCGCGAGACATGGGAGTTTGAAGTTAAGGAATGGTTGAGAAGCCATCAAAATTGTCGCAATTCTGATACTCGAAACCAATAACTGGAATGGCCTAGGGGAAAAGTACACACACCATTGTAATCGTGCGAGTTTCTGCATTCAGATGCAACAGGAATATCTCGAGTTCGACAATCCGTTCGCGAGATATGGGAGTTTGAAGTTAAGGAATGGTTGAGAAACCCACAAAATTTTCGCAAGTCTGATACTCGCAACCAATAACTACAAAGGCCTAGGGGAAAAATGCACATACCTTTGTAATCGTCCGAGATTCTACTTTCAGATGCAACAGGAATTTCTCGAGTTCGTCAATCCGTTCGCGAGATATGGGAGTTTGAATTTAAGGAATGGTTGAGATACCATCAAAATTCTCGCAATTCTGATACTCGAAACCAATAACTACAAAGGCCTAGGGGAAAAATACACACACCTTTATAATCGGGCGAGTTTCCACTTTCAGATGCAACAGGAATTTCTCGAGTTCGTCATTCCGTTCGCGAGACATGGGCGTTTGAAGTTAAGGAATGGTTGAGAAACCATCAAAATTTTCGCAATTCTGATACTCGAAACCAGTAACTACAAATGCCTAGGGGAAAAATGCACATACCTTTGTAATCGGGCGAGTTTCTACTTTCAGATGCAACAGGAATTTCTCGAGTTTGTCAATCCGTTCGCGAGATATGGGAGTTTGAAGTTAAGGAATGGTTGAGAAACTATCAAAATTTTCGCAATTCTGATGCTAGAATCGAACAACTGGAATGGCCGAAGGGAAAAGTACACACACCATTCTAATCGGGCGAGTTTCTACTTTCAGATGCAACAGGAATTTCTGGAGTTCGTCAATCCGTTCGCGAGATATGGGAGTTTGAAGTTAAGGAATGGTTGAGAAACCATCAAAATTTTCGCAAGTCTGATACACGAAATCAATAACTACAAAGGCCTAGGAGAAAAACACACATATCTTTGTAATCGTGCGAGTTTCTGCATTCAGATGCAACAGGAATTTCTCGAGTTCGACAATCCGTTCGCGAGATATGGGAGTTTGAAGTTAAGGAATGGTTGAGAAGCCATCAAAATTTTCGCAATTCTGATACTCGAAACCAATAACTGGAATGGCCTAGGGGAAAAGTACACACACCATTGTAATCGTGCGAGTTTCTGCATTCAGATGCAACAGGAATATCTCGAGTTCGACAATCCGTTCGCGAGATATGGGAGTTTGAAGTTAAGGAATGGTTGAGAAACCCACAAAATTTTCGCAAGTCTGATACTCGCAACCAATAACTACAAAGGCCTAGGGGAAAAATGCACATACCTTTGTAATCGTCCGAGATTCTACTTTCAGATGCAACAGGAATTTCTCGAGTTCGTCAATCCGTTCGCGAGATATGGGAGTTTGAAATTAAGGAATGCTTGAGAAACCATCAAAATTTTCGCAGGTCTGATACTCGAAACCAATAACTATAAAGGCCTAGGGGAAAAATGAACATACCTTTGTAATCGGGCGAGTTTCCACTTTCAGATGCAAAAGGAATTTCTCGAGTTTGTCAATCCGATCCCGAGATATGGGAGTTTGAAGTTAAGGAATGGTTGAGAAACCCACAAAATTTTCGCAAGTCTGATACTCGCAACCAATAACTACAAAGGCCTAGGGGAAAAATGCACATACCTTTGTAATCGGGCGAGTTTCCACTTTCAGATGCAACAGGAATTTCTCGAGTTCGTCAATCCGTTCGCGAGATATGGGAGTTTGAAGTTAAGGAATGGTTGAGAAACTATCAAAATTTTCGCAATTCTGATGCTAGAAACGAACAACTGGAATGGCCTAGGGGAAAAGTACACACACCATTCTAATCGGGCGAGTTTCTACTTTCAGATGCAACAGGAATTTCTGGAGTTCGTCAATCCGTTCGCGAGATATGGGAGTTTGAATTTAAGGAATGGTTGAGATACCATCAAAATTCTCGCAATTCTGATACTCGAAACCAATAACTACAAAGGCCTAGGGGAAAAATACACACACCTTTATAATCGGGCGAGTTTCCACTTTCAGATGCAACAGGAATTTCTCGAGTTCGTCATTCCGTTCGCGAGACATGGGCGTTTGAAGTTAAGGAATGGTTGAGAAACCATCAAAATTTTCGCAATTCTGATACTCGAAACCAGTAACTACAAATGCCTAGGGGAAAAATGCACATACCTTTGTAATCGGGCGAGTTTCTACTTTCAGATGCAACAGGAATTTCTCGAGTTTGTCAATCCGTTCGCGAGATATGGGAGTTTGAAGTTAAGGAATGGTTGAGAAACTATCAAAATTTTCGCAATTCTGATGCTAGAAACGAACAACTGGAATGGCCGAAGGGAAAAGTACACACACCATTCTAATCGGGCGAGTTTCTACTTTCAGATGCAACAGGAATTTCTGGAGTTCGTCAATCCGTTCGCGAGATATGGGAGTTTGAAGTTAAGGAATGGTTGAGAAACCATCAAAATTTCCGCAAGTCTGATACACGAAATCAATAACTACAAAGGCCTAGGAGAAAAACACACATATCTTTGTAATCGTGCGAGTTTCTGCATTCAGATGCAACAGGAATTTCTCGAGTTCGACAATCCGTTCGCGAGATATGGGAGTTTGAAGTTAAGGAATGGTTGAGAAACCCTCAAAATTTTCGCAAGTCTGATACTCGAAACCGATAACTACAAATGCTTAGGGGAAAAATACACATATCTTTGTAATCGGGCGAGTTTCCAGTTTCAGATGCAACAGGAATTTCTCGAGTTCGTCATCCCGTTCGCGAGATATGGGTGTTCGAAGATAAGGAATGGTTGAGAAACCATCAAAATTTTCGCAATTCTGATGCTAGAAACCAATAATTACAATGGCCTAGGGGAAAATACACATACCGTTGTAATCGGGCGAGTTTCCACTTTCAGATGCAACAGGAATTTCTCGAGTGCGTCATTCCGTTCGCGAGATATGGGAGTTTGAAGTTAAGGAATGCTTGAGATACCATCAAAATTCTCGCAATTCTGATACCCGAAACCAATAACTACAAAGGCCTAGGGGAAAAATACACACACCTTTGTAATCGGGCGAGTTTCCACTTTCAGATGCAACAGGAATTTCTCGAGTTCGTCATTCCGTTCGCGAGACATGGGAGTTTGAAGTTAAAGAATGGTTGAGAAGCCATCAAAATTGTCGCAATTCTGATACTCGAAACCAATAACTGGAATGGCCTAGGGGAAAAGTACACACACCATTGTAATCGTGCGAGTTTCTGCATTCAGATGCAACAGGAATATCTCGAGGTCGACAATCCGTTCGCGAGATATGGGAGTTTGAAGTTAAGGAATGGTTGAGAAACCCACAAAATTTTCGCAAGTCTGATACTCGCAACCAATAACTACAAAGGCCTAGGGGAAAAATGCACATACCTTTGTAATCGTCCGAGATTCTACTTTCAGATGCAACAGGAATTTCTCGAGTTCGTCAATCCGTTCGCGAGATATGGGAGTTTGAATTTAAGGAATGGTTGAGATACCATCAAAATTCTCGCAATTCTGATACTCGAAACCAATAACTACAAAGGCCTAGGGGAAAAATACACACACCTTTATAATCGGGCGAGTTTCCACTTTCAGATGCAACAGGAATTTCTCGAGTTCGTCATTCCGTTCGCGAGACATGGGCGTTTGAAGTTAAGGAATGGTTGAGAAACCATCAAAATTTTCGCAATTCTGATACTCGAAACCAGTAACTACAAATGCCTAGGGGAAAAATGCACATACCTTTGTAATCGGGCGAGTTTCTACTTTCAGATGCAACAGGAATTTCTCGAGTTTGTCAATCCGTTCGCGAGATATGGGAGTTTGAAGTTAAGGAATGGTTGAGAAATTATCAAAATTTTCGCAATTCTGATGCTAGAAACGAACAACTGGAATGGCCGAAGGGAAAAGTACACACACCATTCTAATCGGGCGAGTTTCTACTTTCAGATGCAACAGGAATTTCTGGAGTTCGTCAATCCGTTCGCGAGATATGGGAGTTTGAAGTTAAGGAATGGTTGAGAAACCATCAAAATTTTCGCAAGTCTGATACACGAAATCAATAACTACAAAGGCCTAGGAGAAAAACACACATATCTTTGTAATCGTGCGAGTTTCTGCATTCAGATGCAACAGGAATTTCTCGAGTTCGACAATCCGTTCGCGAGATATGGGAGTTTGAAGTTAAGGAATGGTTGAGAAGCCATCAAAATTTTCGCAATTCTGATACTCGAAACCAATAACTGGAATGGCCTAGGGGAAAAGTACACACACCATTGTAAACGTGCGAGTTTCTGCATTCAGATGCAACAGGAATATCTCGAGTTCGACAATCCGTTCGCGAGATATGGGAGTTTGAAGTTAAGGAATGGTTGAGAAACCCACAAAATTTTCGCAAGTCTGATACTCGCAACCAATAACTACAAAGGCCTAGGGGAAAAATGCACATACCTTTGTAATCGTCCGAGATTCTACTTTCAGATGCAACAGGAATTACTCGAGTTCGTCAATCCGTTCGCGAGATATGGGAGTTTGAAATTAAGGAATGCTTGAGAAACCATCAAAATTTTCGCAGGTCTGATACTCGAAACCAATAACTATAAAGGCCTAGGGGAAAAATGAACATACCTTTGTAATCGGGCGAGTTTCCACTTTCTGATGCAAAAGGAATTTCTCGAGTTTGTCAATCCGATCCCGAGATATGGGAGTTTGAAGTTAAGGAGTGGTTGAGAAACCCTCAAAATTTTCGCAAGTCTGATACTCGCAACCAATAACAACAAAGGCCTAGGGGAAAAACACACATGTCTTTGTAATCGGGCGAGTTTACAGTTTCAGATGCAAGAGGAATTTCTCGAGTTCGTCAATCCGATCTCGAGATATGGGAGTTTGAAATTAAGGAATGGTTGAGAAACCATCAAAATTTTCGCAATTCTGATGCTTGAAACCAATAACTACAAAGGCCTAGGGGAAAAATGCACATACCTTTATAATCGGGCGAGTTTCCACTTTCAGATGCAACAGGAATTTCTCGAGTTCGTCATTCCGTTCGCGAGACATGGGCGTTTGAAGTTAAGGAATGGTTGAGAAACCATCAAAATATTCGCAATTCTGATACTCGAAACCAGTAACTACAAATGCCTAGGGGAAAAATGCACATACCTTTGTAATCGGGCGAGTTTCTACTTTCAGATGCAACAGGAATTTCTCGAGTTTGTCAATCCGTTCGCGAGATATGGGAGTTTGAAGTTAAGGAATGGTTGAGAAACCATCAAAATTTTCGCAAGTCTGATACACGAAACCAATAACTACAAAGGCCTAGGGGAAAAACACAAATATCTTTGTAATCGGGCGAGTTTCTACTTTCAGATGCAACAGGAATTTCTCGAGTTCGTCAATCCGTTCGCGAGAAATGGGAGTTTGAAGTTAAGGAATGGTTGAGAAACCATCAAAATTTTCGCAATTCTGATACTCGAAACCAATAACTGGAATGGCCTAGGGGAAAAGTACACACACCATTGTAATCGTGAGAGTTTCTGCATTCAGATGCAACAGGAATTTCTCGAGTTCGACAATCCGTTCGCGAGATATGGGAGTTTGAAGTTAAGGAATGGTTGAGAAACCATCAAAATTTTCGAAATTCTGATGCTAGAAACCAATAATTACAATGGCCTAGGGGAAAATACACACACCGTTGTAATCGGGCGAGTTTCTGCTTTCAGATGCAACAGGAATTTCTCGAGTTCGTCATCCCGTTCGCGAGATATGGGAGTTCGAAGTTAAGGAATGGTTGAGAAACCATGAAAATTTTCGCAATTTTGATGCTAGAAACCAATAACTACAATGGCCTAGGGGAAAATACACATACCGTTGTAATCGGGCGTGTTTCCATTTTCAGATGCAACAGGAATTTCTCAAGTGCGTCATTCCGTTCGCGAGATATGGGAGTTTGAAGTTAAGGATTGGTTGAGATACCATCAAAATTCTCGCAATTCTGATACTCGAAACCAATAACTACAAAGGCCTAGGCGAAAATGCACATACCTTTGTAATCGGGCGAGTTTCCACTTTCAGATGCACAGGAATTTCTCGAGTTCGACAATCCGTTCGCGAGATATGGGAGTTTGAAGTTAAGGAATGGTTGAGAAACCATCAAAATTTTCGCAATTCTGATGCTAGAAACGAACAACTGGAATGGCCGAAGGGAAAAGTACACACACCATTCTAATCGGGCGAGTTTCTACTTTCAGATGCAACAGGAATTTCTGGAGTTCGTCAATCCGTTCGCGAGATATGGGAGTTTGAAGTTAAGGAATGGTTGAGAAACCATCAAAATTTTCGCAAGTCTGATACACGAAATCAATAACTACAAAGGCCTAGGAGAAAAACACACATATCTTTGTAATCGTGCGAGTTTCTGCTTTCAGATGCAACAGGAATTTCTCGAGTTCGTCAATCCGTTCGCGAGATATGGGAGTTTGAAGTTAAGGAATGCTTGAGAAACCATCCAAATTTTCGCAAGTCTGATACTCGAAACCAATAACTACAAAGGCCTAGGGGAAAAATGCACATACCTTTGTAATCGTCCGAGATTCTACTTTCAGATGCAACAGGAATTTCTCGAGTTCGTCAATCCGTTCGCGAGATATGGGGGTTTGAACTTGGGAGGATTGCTTGAGGAATCCATCAAAATCAAATTTTCACAATTCTGACGCTACAACGAATCACTGTATGCCTAGGGAAAAGGTACGATCCACACCATTCTAATCGGGCGAGTTTCTACTTTCAGATGCAACAGGAATTTCTGGAGTTCGTCAATTCCGTCGCGAGATATGGGAGTTTGAAGTTAAGAAATGGTTGAGGGAATCCAATTTGCAAAAGAAATCTCATCAAAATTCATACGCTATTCTGATTCTCGAAACCAATAACTAGCAAAGGCCTAGGAGTAAAAATGCAATCCATACCCTTTGAATCGCGAGTTTCCACTTTCAGATGCAAGCAGGAATTTCTCGAGTTCGGCAATCCTTCGCGATTGAGTAATAGGACCATCAAAATCTCGCAATTCTGATTCTCGAAACCATACTAACTACAAAGGCCTAGGGGAAAAATGCACATACCTTTGTAATCGGGCGAGTTTCCACTTTCAGATGCAACAGGAATTTCTCGAGTTCGTCAATCCGTTCGCGAGATATGGGAGTTTGAAGTTAAGGTATGGTTGAGGAACCATCAAAATTCTCGCAATTCTGATACTCGAAACCAATAAATACAAAGGCCTAGGGGAAAAATACACATAGCTTTGTAATCGGGCGAGTTTCCACTTTCAGATGCCACACGAATTTCTCGAGTTCGTCAATCCGTTCGCGAGATATGGGAGTTTGAAGTTAAGGAATGGTTGAGAAACCATCAAAATTTTCGCAGGTCTGATACTCGAAACCAATAACTACAAAGGCCTAGGGGAAAAATGCACATACCTTTGTAATCGGGCGAGTTTCCACTTTCAGATGCAACAGGAATTTCTCGAGTGCGTCAATCCGTTCGCGAGATATGGGAGTGTGTAGTTAAGGAATGGTTGAGAAACCATCGAAATTTTCGCAATTCTGATGCTAGAAACGAATAACTGGAATGGCCTAGGGGAAACGTACACACACCATTCTAATCGGGCGAGTCTCTACTTTCAGATGCAACAGGAATTTCTCGAGTTCGTCAATCGGTTCGCGAGATATGGGAGTGTGAACTTAAGGAATGCTTGAGAAACCATCAAAATTTTCGCAGGTCTGATACTCGAAACCAATAACTACAAAGGCCTAGGGGAAAAATGCACATACCTTTGTAATCGAGCGAGTTTCCACTTTCAGATGCAACAGGAATTTCTCGAGTGCGTCATTCCGTTCGCGAGATATGGGAGTTTGAAGTTAAGGAATGGTTGAGATACCATCAAAATTCTCGCAAATTCTGATACTCGAAACCAATAACTACAAAGGCCTAGGGGAAAATGCACATACCTTTGTAATCGGCCGAGTTTCCACTTTCAGATGCACAGGAATTTCTCGAGTTCGTCAATCCGTTCGCGAGATATGGGAGTTTGAAGTTAAGGAATGGTTGAGAAACCATCAAAATTTTCGCAATTCTGATGCTAGAAACGAACAACTGGAATGGCCTAGGGGAAAAGTACACACACCATTCTAATCGGGCGAGTTTCTACTTTCAGATGCAACAGGAATTTCTGGAGTTCGTCAATCCGTTCGCGAGGTATGGGAGTTTGAAGTTAAGGAATGGTTGAGAAACCCTCAAAATTTTCGCAAGTCTGATACTCGCAACCAATAACTACAAAGGCCTAGGGGAAAAACACACATGTCTTTGTAATCGGGCGAGTTTCCAGTTTCAGATGCAACAGGAATTTCTCGAGTTCGTCATCCCGTTCGCGAGATATGGGAGTTCGAAGTTAAGGAATGTTTGAGAAACCATCAAAATTTTCGCAATTCTGATGCTTGAAACCAATAACTACTATGGCCTAGGTGAAAATACACATACCGTTGTAATCGGGCGAGTTTCTGCTTTCAGATGCAACAGGAATTTCTCGAGTTCGTCAATCCGTTCGCGAGATATGGGAGTTTGAAGTTAAGGAATGCTTGAGAAACCATCAAAATTTTCGCAAGTCTGATACTCGAAACCAATAACTACAAAGGCCTAGGGGAAAAATGCACATACCTTTGTAATCGTCCGAGATTCTACTTTCAGATGCAACAGGAATTTCTCGAGTTCGTCAATCCGTTCGCGAGATATGGGGGTTTGAACTTGAGGAATGCTTGAGAAACCATCAAAATTTTCACAATTCTGATGCTAGAAACGAATCACTGGAATGGCCTAGGGGAAAAGTACAAACACCATTGTAATCGGGCTAGTTTCTACTTTCAGATGCAACAGGAATTTCTCAAGTTCGTCAATCCGTTCGCGAGATTTGGGAGTTTGAAGTTAAGGATTGGTTGAGATACCATCAAAATTCTCGCAATTCTGATACTCGAAACCAATAACTACAAAGGCCTAGGGGAAAATGCAAATACCTCTGTAATCGGGCGAGTTTCTACTTTCAGATGCAACAGGAATTTCTCAAGTTCGTCAATCCGTTCGCGAGATATGGGAGTTTGAAGTTAAGGATTGGTTGAGAAAACATCACAATTTTCGCAACTCTGATACTCGAAACCAATAACTACAAAGGCCTAGGAGAAAAACACACATATCTTTGTAATCGGGCGAGTTTCTACTTTCAGATGCAACAGGAATTTCTCAAGTTCGTCAATCCGTTCGCGAGATATGGGAGTTTGAAGTTAAGGATTGGTTGAGATACCATCAAAATTCTCGCAATTCTGATACTCGAAACCAATAACTACAAAGGCCTAGGGGAAAATGCACATACCTTTGTAATCGGGCGAGTTTCCACTTTCAGATGCACAGGAATTTCTCGAGTTCGTCAATCCGTTCGCGAGATATGGGAGTTTGAAGTTAAGGAATGGTTGAGAAACCATCAAAATTTTCGCAATTCTGATGCTAGAAACGAATAACTGGAATGGCCTAGGGGAAAAGTACACACACCGTTCTAATCGGGCGAGTTTCTACTTTCAGATGCAACAGGAATTTCTGGAGTTCGTCAATCCGTTCGCGAGATATGGGAGTTTGAAGTTAAGGAATGGTTGAGAAACCATCAAAATTTTCGCAAGCCTGATACACGAAACCAATAACTACAAAGGCCTAGGGGAAAATGCAAATACCTCTGTAATCGGGCGAGTTTCTACTTTCAGATGCAACAGGAATTTCTCAAGTTCGTCAATCCGTTCGCGAGATATGGGAGTTTGAAGTTAAGGATTGGTTGAGAAAACATCACAATTTTCGCAACTCTGATACTCGAAACCAATAACTACAAAGGCCTAGGAGAAAAACACACATATCTTTGTAATCGGGCGAGTTTCTACTTTCAGATGCAACAGGAATTTCTCAAGTTCGTCAATCCGTTCGCGAGATATGGGAGTTTGAAGTTAAGGATTGGTTGAGATACCATCAAAATTCTCGCAATTCTGATACTCGAAACCAATAACTACAAAGGCCTAGGGGAAAATGCACATACCTTTGTAATCGGGCGAGTTTCCACTTTCAGATGCACAGGAATTTCTCGAGTTCGTCAATCCGTTCGCGAGATATGGGAGTTTGAAGTTAAGGAATGGTTGAGAAACCATCAAAATTTTCGCAATTCTGATGCTAGAAACGAATAACTGGAATGGCCTAGGGGAAAAGTACACACACCATTCTAATCGGGCGAGTTTCTACTTTCAGATGCAACAGGAATTTCTGGAGTTCGTCAATCCGTTCGCGAGATATGGGAGTTTGAAGTTAAGGAATGGTTGAGAAACCATCAAAATTTTCGCAAGTCTGATACACGAAATCAATAACTACAAAGGCCTAGGAGAAAAACACACATATCTTTGTAATCGTGCGAGTTTCTGCTTTCAGATGCAACAGGAATTTCTCGAGTTCGTCAATCCGTTCGCGAGATATGGGAGTTTGAAGTTAAGGAATGCTTGAGAAACCATCCAAATTTTCGCAAGTCTGATACTCGAAACCAATAACTACAAAGGCCTAGGGGAAAAATGCACATACCTTTGTAATCGTCCGAGATTCTACTTTCAGATGCAACAGGAATTTCTCGAGTTCGTCAATCCGTTCGCGAGATATGGGGGTTTGAACTTGAGGAATGCTTGAGAAACCATCAAAATTTTCACAATTCTGATGCTAGAAACGAATCACTGGAATGGCCTAGGGGAAAAGTACACACACCATTCTAATCGGGCGAGTTTCTACTTTCAGATGCAACAGGAATTTCTGGAGTTCGTCAATCCGTTCGCGAGATATGGGAGTTTGAAGTTAAGAAATGGTTGAGGAACCATCAAAATTCTCGCAATTCTGATTCTCGAAACCAATAACTACAAAGGCCTAGGAGAAAAATGCACATACCTTTGTAATCGGGCGAGTTTCCACTTTCAGATGCAACAGGAATTTCTCGAGTTCGTCAATCCGTTCGCGAGATATGGGAGTTTGAAGATAAGGAATGGTTGAGAAACCATCAAAATTCTCGCAATTCTGATTCTCGAAACCAATAACTACAAAGGCCTAGGGGAAAAATGCACATACCTTTGTAATCGGGCGAGTTTCCACTTTCAGATGCAACAGGAATTTCTCGAGTTCGTCAATCCGTTCGCGAGATATGGGAGTTTGAAGTTAAGGTATGGTTGAGGAACCATCAAAATTCTCGCAATTCTGATACTCGAAACCAATAAATACAAAGGCCTAGGGGAAAAATACACATAGCTTTGTAATCGGGCGAGTTTCCACTTTCAGATGCCACACGAATTTCTCGAGTTCGTCAATCCGTTCGCGAGATATGGGAGTTTGAAGTTAAGGAATGGTTGAGAAACCATCAAAATTTTCGCAGGTCTGATACTCGAAACCAATAACTACAAAGGCCTAGGGGAAAAATGCACATACCTTTGTAATCGGATGAGTTTCCACTTTCAGATGCAACAGGAATTTCTCGAGTGCGTCAATCCGTTCGCGAGATATGGGAGTGTGTAGTTAAGGAATGGTTGAGAAACCATCGAAATTTTCGCAATTCTGATGCTAGAAACGAATAACTGGAATGGCCTAGGGGAAACGTACACACACCATTCTAATCGGGCGAGTCTCTACTTTCAGATGCAACAGGAATTTCTCGAGTTCGTCAATCGGTTCGCGAGATATGGGAGTGTGAACTTAAGGAATGCTTGAGAAACCATCAAAATTTTCGCAGGTCTGATACTCGAAACCAATAACTACAAAGGCCTAGGGGAAAAATGCACATACCTTTGTAATCGAGCGAGTTTCCACTTTCAGATGCAACAGGAATTTCTCGAGTGCGTCATTCCGTTCGCGAGATATGGGAGTTTGAAGTTAAGGAATGGTTGAGATACCATCAAAATTCTCGCAAATTCAGATACTCGAAACCAATAACTACAAAGGCCTAGGGGAAAATGCACATACCTTTGTAATCGGCCGAGTTTCCACTTTCAGATGCACAGGAATTTCTCGAGTTCGTCAATCCGTTCGCGAGATATGGGAGTTTGAAGTTAAGGAATGGTTGAGAAACCATCAAAATTTTCGCAATTCTGATGCTAGAAACGAACAACTGGAATGGCCTAGGGGAAAAGTACACACACCATTCTAATCGGGCGAGTTTCTACTTTCAGATGCAACAGGAATTTCTGGAGTTCGTCAATCCGTTCGCGAGGTATGGGAGTTTGAAGTTAAGGAATGGTTGAGAAACCCTCAAAATTTTCGCAAGTCTGATACTCGCAACCAATAACTACAAAGGCCTAGGGGAAAAACACACATGTCTTTGTAATCGGGCGAGTTTCCAGTTTCAGATGCAACAGGAATTTCTCGAGTTCGTCATCCCGTTCGCGAGATATGGGAGTTCGAAGTTAAGGAATGTTTGAGAAACCATCAAAATTTTCGCAATTCTGATGCTTGAAACCAATAACTACTATGGCCTAGGTGAAAATACACATACCGTTGTAATCGGGCGAGTTTCTGCTTTCAGATGCAACAGGAATTTCTCGAGTTCGTCAATCCGTTCGCGAGATATGGGAGTTTGAAGTTAAGGAATGCTTGAGAAACCATCAAAATTTTCGCAAGTCTGATACTCGAAACCAATAACTACAAAGGCCTAGGGGAAAAATGCACATACCTTTGTAATCGTCCGAGATTCTACTTTCAGATGCAACAGGAATTTCTCGAGTTCGTCAATCCGTTCGCGAGATATGGGGGTTTGAACTTGAGGAATGCTTGAGAAACCATCAAAATTTTCACAATTCTGATGCTAGAAACGAATCACTGGAATGGCCTAGGGGAAAAGTACAAACACCATTGTAATCGGGCTAGTTTCTACTTTCAGATGCAACAGGAATTTCTCAAGTTCGTCAATCCGTTCGCGAGATTTGGGAGTTTGAAGTTAAGGATTGGTTGAGATACCATCAAAATTCTCGCAATTCTGATACTCGAAACCAATAACTACAAAGGCCTAGGGGAAAATGCAAATACCTCTGTAATCGGGCGAGTTTCTACTTTCAGATGCAACAGGAATTTCTCAAGTTCGTCAATCCGTTCGCGAGATATGGGAGTTTGAAGTTAAGGATTGGTTGAGAAAACATCACAATTTTCGCAACTCTGATACTCGAAACCAATAACTACAAAGGCCTAGGAGAAAAACACACATATCTTTGTAATCGGGCGAGTTTCTACTTTCAGATGCAACAGGAATTTCTCAAGTTCGTCAATCCGTTCGCGAGATATGGGAGTTTGAAGTTAAGGATTGGTTGAGATACCATCAAAATTCTCGCAATTCTGATACTCGAAACCAATAACTACAAAGGCCTAGGGGAAAATGCACATACCTTTGTAATCGGGCGAGTTTCCACTTTCAGATGCACAGGAATTTCTCGAGTTCGTCAATCCGTTCGCGAGATATGGGAGTTTGAAGTTAAGGAATGGTTGAGAAACCATCAAAATTTTCGCAATTCTGATGCTAGAAACGAATAACTGGAATGGCCTAGGGGAAAAGTACACACACCGTTCTAATCGGGCGAGTTTCTACTTTCAGATGCAACAGGAATTTCTGGAGTTCGTCAATCCGTTCGCGAGATATGGGAGTTTGAAGTTAAGGAATGGTTGAGAAACCATCAAAATTTTCGCAAGCCTGATACACGAAACCAATAACTACAAAGGCCTAGGAGAAAAACACACATATCTTTGTAATCGTGCGAGTTTCTGCTTTCAGATGCAACAGGAATTTCTCGAGTTCGTCAATCCGTTCGCGAGATATGGGAGTTTGAAGTTAAGGAATGGTTGAGAAACCATCAAAATTCTCGCAATTCTGATTCTCGAAACCAATAACTACAAAGGCCTAGGGGAAAAATGCACATACCTTTGTAATCGGGCTAGTTTCCACTTTCAGATGCAACAGGAATTGCTCGAGTGCGTCATTCCGTTCGCGAGATATGGGAGTTTGAAGTTAAGGTATGGTCGAGGAACCATCAAAATTCTCGCAATTCTGATACTCGAAACCAATAAATACAAAGGCCTAGGGGAAAAATACTCATAGCTTTGTAATCGGGCGAGTTTCCACTTTCAGATGCCACAGGAATTTCTCGAGTTCGTCAATCCGTTTGCGAGATATGGGAGTGTGTAGTTAAGGAATGGTTGAGAAACCATCGAAATTTTCGCAATTCTGATGCTAGAAACGAATAACTGGAATGGCCTAGGGGAAAAGTACACACACCATTCTAATCGGGCGAGTCTCTACTTTCAGATGCAACAGGAATTTCTCGAGTTCGTCAATCCGTTCGGGAGATATGGGAGTTTGAAGTTAAGGAATGGTTGGGAAACCCAAAAAATTTTCGCAATTCTGATGCTAGAAACGAACAACTGGAATGGCCTAGGGGAAAAGTACACACACCATTCTAATCGGGCGAGTTTCTGCTTTCAGATGCAGCAGGAATTTCTCGAGTTCGTCAATCCGTTCGCGAGGTATGGGAGTTTAAAGTTAAGGAATGGTTGAGAAACCATCAAAATTTTCGCAAGTCTGATACGCGAAACCAATAACTACCAAGGCCTAGGGGAAAAATACACATACCTTTGTAATCGGGCGGGTTTCCATTCTCAGATGCAACAGGAATTTCTCGAGTTCGTCAATCCGTTCGCGAGAAATGGGAGTTTGAAGTTAAGGAATGGTTGAGAAACTATCAAAATTTTCGCAATTCTGATACTCGAAACCAATAACTACAAATGCCTAGGGGAAAAATACACATATCTTTGTAACCGGGCGAGTTTCCAGTTTCAGATGCAACAGGAATTTCTCGAGTTCGTCATCCCGTTCGCGAGATATGGGAGTTCGAAGTTAAGGAATGGTTGAGAAACCATGAAAATTTTCGCAATTTTGATGCTAGAAACCAATAACTACAATGGCCTAGGGGAAAATACACATACCGTTGTAATCGGGCGTGTTTCCACTTTCAGATGCAACAGGAATTTCTCAAGTGCGTCATTCCGTTCGCGAGATATGGGAGTTGGAAGTTAAGGATTGGTTGAGATACCATCAAAATTCTCGCAATTCTGATACTCGAAACCAATAACTACAAAGGCCTAGGCGAAAATGCACATACCTTTGTAATCGGGCGAGTTTCCACTTTCAGATGCACAGGAATTTCTCGAGTTCGACAATCCGTTCGCGAGATATGGGAGTTTGAAGTTAAGGAATGGTTGAGAAACCATCAAAATTTTCGCAATTCTGATGCTAGAAACGAACAACTGGAATGGCCGAAGGGAAAAGTACACACACCATTCTAATCGGGCGAGTTTCTACTTTCAGATGCAACAGGAATTTCTGGAGTTCGTCAATCCGTTCGCGAGATATGGGAGTTTGAAGTTAAGGAATGGTTGAGAAACTATCAAAATTTTCGCAAGTCTGATACACGAAATCAATAACTACAAAGGCCTAGGAGAAAAACACACATATCTTTGTAATCGTGCGAGTTTCTGCTTTCAGATGCAACAGGAATTTCTCGAGTTCGTCAATCCGTTCGCGAGATATGGGAGTTTGAAGTAAAGGAATGCTTGAGAAACCATCAAAATTTTCGCAAGTCTGATACTCGAAACCAATAACTACAAAGGCCTAGGGGAAAAATGCACATACCTTTGTAATCGTCCGAGATTCTACTTTCAGATGCAACAGGAATTTCTCGAGTTCGTCAATCCGTTCGCGAGATATGGGAGTTTGAACTTTCGGAATGCTTGAGAAACCATCAAAATTTTCACAATTCTGATGCTAGAAACGAATCACTGGAATGGCCTAGGGGAAAAGTACAAACACCATTGTAATCGGGCTAGTTTCTACTTTCAGATGCAACAGGAATTTCTCAAGTTCGTCAATCCGTTCGCGAGATATGGGAGTTTGAAGTTAAGGATTGGTTGAGATACCATCAAAATTCTCGCAATTCTGATACTCGAAACCAATAACTACAAAGCCCTAGGGGGAAATGCACATACCTCTGTAATCGGGCGAGTTTCCACTTTCAGATGCACAGGAATTTCTTGAGTTCGTCAATCCGTTCGCGAGATATGGGAGTTTGAAGTTAAGGAATGGTTGAGAAACCATCAAAATTTTCGCAATTCTGATGCTAGAAACGAACAACTGGAATGGCCTAGGGGAAAAGTACACACACCATTCTAATCGGGCGAGTTTCTACTTTCAGATGCAACAGGAATTTCTGGAGTTCGTCAATCCGTTCGCGAGATATGGGAGTTTGAAGTTAAGAAATGGTTGAGGAACCATCAAAATTCTCGCAATTCTGATTCTCGAAACCAATAACTACAAAGGCCTAGGGGAAAAATGCACATACCTTTGTAATCGGGCGAGTTTCCACTTTCAGATGCAACAGGAATTTCTCGAGTTCGTCAATCCGTTCGCGAGATATGGGAGTTTGAAGATAAGGAATGGTTGAGAAACCATCAAAATTCTCGCAATTCTGATTCTCGAAACCAATAACTACAAAGGCCTAGGGGAAAAATGCACATACCTTTGTAATCGGGCGAGTTTCCACTTTCAGATGCAACAGGAATTTCTCGAGTTCGTCAATCCGTTCGCGAGATATGGGAGTTTGAAGTTAAGGTATGGTTGAGGAACCATCAAAATTCTCGCAATTCTGATACTCGAAACCAATAAATACAAAGGCCTAGGGGAAAAATACACATAGCTTTGTAATCGGGCGAGTTTCCACTTTCAGATGCCACACGAATTTCTCGAGTTCGTCAATCCGTTCGCGAGATATGGGAGTGTGTAGTTAAGGAATGGTTGAGAAACCATCGAAATTTTCGCAATTCTGATGCTAGAAACGAATAACTACAAAGGCCTAGGGGAAAATGCACATACCTTTGTAATCGGGCGAGTTTCCACTTTCAGATGCAACAGGAATTTCTCGAGTGCGTCATTCCGTTCGCGAGATATGGGAGTTTGAAGTTAAGGAATGGTTGAGATACCATCAAAATTCTCGCAAATTCTGATACTCGAAACCAATAACTACAAAGGCCTAGGGGAAAATGCACATACCTTTGTAATCGGCCGAGTTTCCACTTTCAGATACACAGGAATTTCTCGAGTTCGTCAATCCGTTCGCGAGATATGGGAGTTTGAAGTTAAGGAATGGTTGAGAAACCATCAAAATTTTCGCAATTCTGATGCTAGAAACGAACAACTGGAATGGCCTAGGGGAAAAGTACACACGCCATTCTAATCGGGCGAGTTTCTACTTTCAGATGCAACAGGAATTTCTGGAGTTCGTCAATCCGTTCGCGAGGTATGGGAGTTTGAAGTTAAGGAATGGTTGAGAAACCCTCAAAATTTTCGCAAGTCTGATACTCGCAACCAATAACTACAAAGGCCTAGGGGAAAAACACACATGGCTTTGTAATCGGGCGAGTTTCCAGTTTCAGATGCAACAGGAATTTCTCGAGTTCGTCATCCCGTTCGCGAGATATGGGAGTTCGAAGTTAAGGAATGTTTGAGAAACCATCAAAATTTTCGCAATTCTGATGCTTGAAACCAATAACTACTATGGCCTAGGTGAAAATACACATACCGTTGTAATCGGGCGAGTTTCTGCTTTCAGATGCAACAGGAATTTCTCGAGTTCGTCAATCCGTTCGCGAGATATGGGAGTTTGAAGTTAAGGAATGCTTGAGAAACCATCAAAATTTTCGCAAGTCTGATACACGAAATCAATAACTACAAAGGCCTAGGAGAAAAACACACATATCTTTGTAATCGTGCGAGTTTCTGCTTTCAGATGCAACAGGAATTTCTCGAGTTCGTCAATCCGTTCGCGAGATATGGGAGTTTGAAGTAAAGGAATGCTTGAGAAACCATCAAAATTTTCGCAAGTCTGATACTCGAAACCAATAACTACAAAGGCCTAGGGGAAAAATGCACATACCTTTGTAATCGTCCGAGATTCTACTTTCAGATGCAACAGGAATTTCTCGAGTTCGTCAATCCGTTCGCGAGATATGGGAGTTTGAACTTTCGGAATGCTTGAGAAACCATCAAAATTTTCACAATTCTGATGCTAGAAACGAATCACTGGAATGGCCTAGGGGAAAAGTACAAACACCATTGTAATCGGGCTAGTTTCTACTTTCAGATGCAACAGGAATTTCTCAAGTTCGTCAATCCGTTCGCGAGATATGGGAGTTTGAAGTTAAGGATTGGTTGAGATACCATCAAAATTCTCGCAATTCTGATACTCGAAACCAATAACTACAAAGCCCTAGGGGAAAATGCACATACCTCTGCAATCGGGCGAGTTTCCACTTTCAGATGCACAGGAATTTCTTGAGTTCGTCAATCCGTTCGCGAGATATGGGAGTTTGAAGTTAAGGAATGGTTGAGAAACCATCAAAATTTTCGCAATTCTGATGCTAGAAACGAACAACTGGAATGGCCTAGGGGAAAAGTACACACACCATTCTAATCGGGCGAGTTTCTACTTTCAGATGCAACAGGAATTTCTGGAGTTCGTCAATCCGTTCGCGAGATATGGGAGTTTGAAGTTAAGAAATGGTTGAGGAACCATCAAAATTCTCGCAATTCTGATTCTCGAAACCAATAACTTCAAAGGCCTAGGGGAAAAATGCACATACCTTTGTAATCGGGTGAGTTTCCACTTTCAGATGCAACAGGAATTTCTCGAGTTCGTCAATCCGTTCGCGAGATATGGGAGTTTGAAGATAAGGAATGGTTGAGAAACCATCAAAATTCTCGCAATTCTGATTCTCGAAACCAATAACTACAAAGGCCTAGGGGAAAAATGCACATACCTTTGTAATCGGGCGAGTTTCCACTTTCAGATGCAACAGGAATTTCTCGAGTTCGTCAATCCGTTCGCGAGATATGGGAGTTTGAAGTTAAGGTATGGTTGAGGAACCATCAAAATTCTCGCAATTCTGATACTCGAAACCAATAAATACAAAGGCCTAGGGGAAAAATACACATAGCTTTGTAATCGGGCGAGTTTCCACTTTCAGATGCCACACGAATTTCTCGAGTTCGTCAATCCGTTCGCGAGATATGGGAGTGTGTAGTTAAGGAATGGTTGAGAAACCATCGAAATTTTCGCAATTCTGATGCTAGAAACGAATAACTGGAATGGCCTAGGGGAAACGTACACACACCATTCTAATCGGGCGAGTCTCTACTTTCAGATGCAACAGGAATTTCTCGAGTTCGTCAATCCGTTCGCGAGATATGGGAGTGTGAACTTAAGGAATGCTTGAGAAACCATCAAAATTTTCGCAGGTCTGATACTCGAAACCAATAACTACAAACGCCTAGGGGAAAAATGCACATACCTTTGTAATCGGGCGAGTTTCCACTTTCAGATGCAACAGGAATTTCTCGAGTGCGTCATTCCGTTCGCGAGATATGGGAGTTTGAAGTTAAGGAATGGTTGAGAAACCATCAAAATTTTCGCAATTCTGATGCTAGAAACGAACAACTGGAATGGCCTAGGGGAAAAGTACACACACCATTCTAATCGGGCGAGTTTCTACTTTCAGATGCAACAGGAATTTCTGGAGTTCGTCAATCCGTTCGCGAGGTATGGGAGTTTGAAGTTAAGGAATGGTTGAGAAACCCTCAAAATTTTCGCAAGTCTGATACTCGCAACCAATAACTACAAAGGCCTAGGGGAAAAACACACATGTCTTTGTAATCGGGCGAGTTTCCAGTTTCAGATGCAACAGGAATTTCTCGAGTTCGTCATCCCGTTCGCGAGATATGGGAGTTCGAAGTTAAGGAATGTTTGAGAAACCATCAAAATTTTCGCAATTCTGATGCTTGAAACCAATAACTACTATGGCCTAGGTGAAAATACACATACCGTTGTAATCGGGCGAGTTTCTGCTTTCAGATGCAACAGGAATTTCTCGAGTTCGTCAATCCGTTCGCGAGATATGGGAGTTTGAAGTTAAGGAATGCTTGAGAAACCATCAAAATTTTCGCAATTCTGATGCTAGAAACGAACAACTGGAATGGCCTAGGGGAAAAGTACACACACCATTCTAATCGGGCGAGTTTCTACTTTCAGATGCAACAGGAATTTCTGGAGTTCGTCAATCCGTTCGCGAGATATGGGAGTTTGAAGTTAAGAAATGGTTGAGGAACCATCAAAATTCTCGCAATTCTGATACTCGAAACCAATAAATACAAAGGCCTAGGGGAAAAATACACATAGCTTTGTAATCGGGCGAGTTTCCACTTTCAGATGCCACACGAATTTCTCGAGTTCGTCAATCCGTTCGCGAGATATGGGAGTGTGTAGTTAAGGAATGGTTGAGAAACCATCGAAATTTTCGCAATTCTGATGCTAGAAACGAATAACTACAAAGGCCTAGGGGAAAATGCACATACCTTTGTAATCGGGCGAGTTTCCACTTTCAGATGCAACAGGAATTTCTCGAGTGCGTCATTCCGTTCGCGAGATATGGGAGTTTGAAGTTAAGGAATGGTTGAGATACCATCAAAATTCTCGCAAATTCTGATACTCGAAACCAATAACTACAAAGGCCTAGGGGAAAATGCACATACCTTTGTAATCGGCCGAGTTTCCACTTTCAGATACACAGGAATTTCTCGAGTTCGTCAATCCGTTCGCGAGATATGGGAGTTTGAAGTTAAGGAATGGTTGAGAAACCATCAAAATTTTCGCAATTCTGATGCTAGAAACGAACAACTGGAATGGCCTAGGGGAAAAGTACACACACCATTCTAATCGGGCGAGTTTCTACTTTCAGATGCAACAGGAATTTCTGGAGTTCGTCAATCCGTTCGCGAGGTATGGGAGTTTGAAGTTAAGGAATGGTTGAGAAACCCTCAAAATTTTCGCAAGTCTGATACTCGCAACCAATAACTACAAAGGCCTAGGGGAAAAGCACACATGTCTTTGTAATCGGGCGAGTTTCCAGTTTCAGATGCAACAGGAATTTCTCGAGTTCGTCATCCCGTTCGCGAGATATGGGAGTTCGAAGTTAAGGAATGTTTGAGAAACCATCAAAATTTTCGCAATTCTGATGCTTGAAACGAACAACTGGAATGGCCTAGGGGAAAAGTACACACACCATTCTAATCGGGCGAGTTTCTACTTTCAGATGCAACAGGAATTTCTGGAGTTCGTCAATCCGTTCGCGAGGTATGGGAGTTTGAAGTTAAGGAATGGTTGAGAAACCCTCAAAATTTTCGCAAGTCTGATACTCGCAACAAATAACTACAAAGGCCTAGGGGAAAAACACACATGTCTTTGTAATCGGGCGAGTTTCCAGTTTCAGATGCAACAGGAATTTCTCGAGTTCGTCATCCCGTTCGCGAGATATGGGAGTTCGAAGTTAAGGAATGTTTGAGAAACCATCAAAATTTTCGCAATTCTGATGCTTGAAACCAATAACTACTATGGCCTAGGTGAAAATACACATACCGTTGTAATCGGGCGAGTTTCTGCTTTCAGATGCAACAGGAATTTCTCGAGTTCGTCAATCCGTTCGCGAGATATGGGAGTTTGAAGTTAAGGAATGCTTGAGAAACCATCAAAATTTTCGCAAGTCTGATACACGAAATCAATAACTACAAAGGCCTAGGAGAAAAACACACATATCTTTGTAATCGTGCGAGTTTCTGCTTTCAGATGCAACAGGAATTTCTCGAGTTCGTCAATCCGTTCGCGAGATATGGGAGTTTGAAGTAAAGGAATGCTTGAGAAACCATCAAAATTTTCGCAAGTCTGATACTCGAAACCAATAACTACAAAGGCCTAGGGGAAAAATGCACATACCTTTGTAATCGTCCGAGATTCTACTTTCAGATGCAACAGGAATTTCTCGAGTTCGTCAATCCGTTCGCGAGATATGGGAGTTTGAACTTTCGGAATGCTTGAGAAACCATCAAAATTTTCACAATTCTGATGTTAGAAACGAATCACTGGAATGGCCTAGGGGAAAAGTACAAACACCATTGTAATCGGGCTAGTTTCTACTTTCAGATGCAACAGGAATTTCTCAAGTTCGTCAATCCGTTCGCGAGATATGGGAGTTTGAAGTTAAGGATTGGTTGAGATACCATCAAAATTCTCGCAATTCTGATACTCGAAACCAATAACTACAAAGCCCTAGGGGAAAATGCACATACCTCTGTAATCGGGCGAGTTTCCACTTTCAGATGCACAGGAATTTCTTGAGTTCGTCAATCCGTTCGCGAGATATGGGAGTTTGAAGTTAAGGAATGGTTGAGAAACCATCAAAATTTTCGCAATTCTGATGCTAGAAACGAACAACTGGAATGGCCTAGGGGAAAAGTACACACACCATTCTAATCGGGCGAGTTTCTACTTTCAGATGCAACAGGAATTTCTGGAGTTCGTCAATCCGTTCGCGAGATATGGGAGTTTGAAGTTAAGAAATGGTTGAGGAACCATCAAAATTCTCGCAATTCTGATTCTCGAAACCAATAACTTCAAAGGCCTAGGGGAAAAATGCACATACCTTTGTAATCGGGCGAGTTTCCACTTTCAGATGCAACAGGAATTTCTCGAGTTCGTCAATCCGTTCGCGAGATATGGGAGTTTGAAGTTAAGGTATGGTTGAGGAACCATCAAAATTCTCGCAATTCTGATACTCGAAACCAATAAATACAAAGGCCTAGGGGAAAAATACACATAGCTTTGTAATCGGGCGAGTTTCCACTTTCAGATGCCACACGAATTTCTCGAGTTCGTCAATCCGTTCGCGAGATATGGGAGTGTGTAGTTACGGAATGGTTGAGAAACCATCGAAATTTTCGCAATTCTGATGCTAGAAACGAATAACTGGAATGGCCTAGGGGAAACGTACACACACCATTCTAATCGGGCGAGTCTCTACTTTCAGATGCAACAGGAATTTCTCGAGTTCGTCAATCCGTTCGCGAGATATGGGAGTGTGAACTTAAGGAATGCTTGAGAAACCATCAAAATTTTCGCAGGTCTGATACTCGAAACCAATAACTACAAACGCCTAGGGGAAAAATGCACATACCTTTGTAATCGGGCGAGTTTCCACTTTCAGATGCAACAGGAATTTCTCGAGTGCGTCATTCCGTTCGCGAGATATGGGAGTTTGAAGTTAAGGAATGGTTGAGATACCATCAAAATTCTCGCAAATTCTGATACTCGAAACCAATAACTACAAAGGCCTAGGGGAAAATGCACATACCTTTGTAATCGGCCGAGTTTCCACTTTCAGATGCACAGGAATTTCTCGAGTTCGTCAATCCGTTCGCGAGATATGGGAGTTTGAAGTTAAGGAATGGTTGAGAAACCATCAAAATTTTCGCAATTCTGATGCTAGAAACGAACAACTGGAATGGCCTAGGGGAAAAGTACACACACCATTCTAATCGGGCGAGTTTCTACTTTCAGATGCAACAGGAATTTCTGGAGTTCGTCAATCCGTTCGCGAGGTATGGGAGTTTGAAGTTGAGGAATGGTTGAGAAACCCTCAAAATTTTCGCAAGTCTGATACTCGCAACCAATAACTACAAAGGCCTAGGGGAAAAACACACATGTCTTTGTAATCGGGCGAGTTTCCAGTTTCAGATGCAACAGGAATTTCTCGAGTTCGTCATCCCGTTCGCGAGATATGGGAGTTCGAAGTTAAGGAATGTTTGAGAAACCATCAAAATTTACGCAATTCTGATGCTTGAAACCAATAACTACTATGGCCTAGGTGAAAATACACATACCGTTGTAATCGGGCGAGTTTCTGCTTTCAGATGCAACAGGAATTTCTCGAGTTCGTCAATCCGTTCGCGAGATATGGGAGTTTGAAGTTAAGGAATGCTTGAGAAACCATCAAAATTTTCGCAAGTCTGATACTCGAAACCAATAACTACAAAGGCCTAGGGGAAAAATGCACATACCTTTGTAATCGACCGAGATTCTACTTTCACATGCAACAGGAATTTCTCGAGTTCGTCAATCCGTTCGCGAGATATGGGAGTTTGAACTTGAGGAATGCTTGAGAAACCATCAAAATTTTCGCAATTCTGATGCTAGAAACGAACAACTGGAATGGCCTAGGGGAAAAGTACACACACCATTCTAATCGGGCGAGTTTCTACTTTCAGATGCAACAGGAATTTCTGGAGTTCGTCAATCCGTTCGCGAGATATGGGAGTTTGAAGTTAAGGAATGGTTGAGTAACCATCAAAATTTTCGCAAGTCTGATACACGAAACCAATAACTACAAAGGCCTAGGAGAAAAACACACATATCTTTGTAATCGTGCGAGTTTCTGCTTTCAGATGCAACAGGAATTTCTCGAGTTCGTCAATCCGTTCGCGAGATATGGGAGTTTGAATTTAAGTAATAGATGAGGAACCATCAAAATTTTCGCAAGTCTGATACTCGAAACCAATAACTACAATGGCCTAGGGGAAAAACAAACATATCTTTGTAATCGGGCAAGTTTCTACTTTCAGATGCAACAGGAATTTCTCAAGTTCGTTAATCCGTTCGCGAGATATGGGAGTTTGAACTTAAGGAATGCTTGAGAAACCATCGAAATTTTCGCAGGTCTGATACTCGAAACCAATAACTACAAAGGCCTAGGGGAAAAATGCACATACCTTTGTAATCGGGCGAGTTTCCACTTTCAGATGCACAGGAATTTCTCGTGTTCGTCAATCCGTTCGCGAGATATGGGAGTTTGAAGTTAAGGAATGGTTGAGAAACCATCAAAATTTTCGCAAGTCTGATACACGAAACCAATAACTACAAAGGCCTAGGAGAAAAACACACATATCTTTGTAGTCGTGCGAGTTTCTGCTTTCAGATGCAACAGGAATTTCTCGAGTTCGTCAATCCGTTCGCGAGATATGTGAGTTTGAAGTTAAGGAATGGATGAGAAACCATCAAAATTCTCGCAATTCTGATACTCGAAACCAACAACTACAATGGCCTAGGGGAAAAACACACATATCTTTGTAATCGGGCGAGTTTCTACTTTCAGATGCAACAGGAATTTCTCAAGTTCGTCAATCCGTTCGCGAGATATGGGAGTTTGAAGTTAAGGATTGGTTGAGATACCATCAAAATTCTCGCAATTCTGATACTCGAAACCAATAACTACAAAGGCCTAGGGGAAAATGCACATACCTTTGTAATCGGGCGAGTTTCCACTTTCAGATGCACAGGAATTTCTCGAGTTCGTCAATCCGTTCGCGAGATATGGGAGTTTGAAGTTAAGGAATGGTTGAGAAACCATCAAAATTTTCGCAATTCTGATGCTAGAAACGAATAACTGGAATGGCCTAGGGGAAAAGTACACACACCGTTCTAATCGGGCGAGTTTCTACTTTCAGATGCAACAGGAATTTCTGGAGTTCGTCAATCCGTTCGCGAGATATGGGAGTTTGAAGTTAAGGAATGGTTGAGAAACCATCAAAATTTTCGCAAGCCTGATACACGAAACCAATAACTACAAAGGCCTAGGAGAAAAACACACATATCTTTGTAATCGTGCGAGTTTCTGCTTTCAGATGCAACAGGAATTTCTCGAGTTCGTCAATCCGTTCGCGAGATATGGGAGTTTGAAGTTAAGGAATGGTTGAGAAACCATCAAAATTCTCGCAATTCTGATTCTCGAAACCAATAACTACAAAGGCCTAGGGGAAAAATGCACATACCTTTGTAATCGGGCGAGTTTCCACTTTCAGATGCAACAGGAATTGCTCGAGTGCGTCATTCCGTTCGCGAGATATGGGAGTTTGAAGTTAAGGTATGGTTGAGGAACCATCAAAATTCTCGCAATTTTGATACTCGAAACCAATAAATACAAAGGCCTAGGGGAAAAATACTCATAGCTTTGTAATCGGGCGAGTTTCCACTTTCAGATGCCACAGGAATTTCTCGAGTTCGTCAATCCGTTTGCGAGATATGGGAGTGTGTAGTTAAGGAATGGTTGAGAAACCATCGAAATTTTCGCAATTCTGATGCTAGAAACGAATAACTGGAATGGCCTAGGGGAAAAGTACACACACCATTCTAATCGGGCGAGTCTCTACTTTCAGATGCAACAGGAATTTCTCGAGTTCGTCAATCCGTTCGCGAGATATGGGAGTTTGAAGTTAAGGAATGGTTGGGAAACCCAAAAAATTTTCGCAATTCTGATGCTAGAAACGAACAACTGGAATGGCCTAGGGGAAAAGTACACACACCATTCTAATCGGGCGAGTTTCTGCTTTCAGATGCAGCAGGAATTTCTCGAGTTCGTCAATCCGTTCGCGAGGTATGGGAGTTTGAAGTTAAGGAATGGTTGAGAAACCATCAAAATTTTCGCAAGTCTGATACTCGAAACCAATAACCGGAATGGCCTAGGGGAAAAGTACACACACCTTTGTAATCGGGCGGGTTTCCACTCTCAGATGCAACAGGAATTTCTCGAGTTCATCAATCCCTTCGCGAGGTATGGGAGTTTGAAGTTAAGGAATGCTTTAGAAACCATCAAAATTTCCGCAATTCTGATGCTAGAAACGAAAAACTGGAATGGCCTAGGGGAAAAGTACACACACCATTGTAATCGGGCGAGTTTCTACTTTCAGATGCAACAGGAATTTCTCGAGTTCGTCTATCCGTTCGCGAGGTATGGGAGTTTGAAATTAAGGAATGGTTGAGAAACCATCAAAATTTTCACAAGTCTGATACGCGAAACCAATAACTAAAATGGCCTAGGGGAAAAGTACACACACCATTGTAGTCGGGCATGTTTCTACTTTCAGATGCAACAGGAATTTCTCGAGTTCGTTAATGCGTTCGCGAGAAATGGGAGTTTGAAGTTAAGGAATGGTTGAGAAACTATCAAAATTTTCGCAAGTCTGATACGCGAAACCAATAACTACCAAGGCCTAGGGGAAAAATACACATACCGTTGTAATCGGGCGAGTTTCTACTTTCAGATACATCAGGAATTTCTCGAGTTCGTCAATGCCTTCGCGAGTAATGGAAGTTTGAAGTTAAGGAATGGTTGAGAAACCATCAAAGTTTTCGCAAGTCTGATACTCGAAACCAATAACTACAAAGGCCTAGGGGGAAAACACACGTATCTTTGTAATCGGGAGAGTTTCTACTTTCAGGTGCAACAAGAATTTCTCGAGTTCGTCAATCCTTTCGCGAGATATGGGAGTTTGAAGTTAAGGAATGGTTGAGAAACCATCAAAATTTTCGCAATTCTGATGCTAGAAACGAACAACTGGAATGGCCTAGGGGAAAAGTACACACACCATTCTAATCGGGCGAGTTTCTACTTTCAGATGCAAAAGGAATTTTTGGAGTTCGTCAATCCGGTCGCGAGGTATGGGAGTTTAAAGTTAAGGAATGGTTGAAGAACCATCAAAATTTTCGCAAGTCTGATACACGAAACCAATAACTACAAAGGCCTAGGAGAAAAACATACATATCTTTGTAATCGGGAGAGTTTCTACTTTCAGATGAAACAGGAATTTCTCGGGTTCGTCAATCCGTTCGCGAGATATGGGAGTTTGAACTTAAGGAATGCTTGAAAAACCATCATAATTTTCGCAATTCTGATGCTAGAAACGAATAACTGGAATGGCCTAGGGGAAAAGTACACACACCATTGTAATCGTGCGAGTTTCTGCTTTCAGATGCAACAGGAATTTCTCGAGTTCGCCTATCCGTTCGCGAGGTATGGGACTTTGAAATTAAGGAATGGTTGAGAAACCATTAAAATTTTCGCAAGTCTGATACGCGAAACCAATAACGACCAAGGCCTAGGGGAAAAATACACATACCGTTGTAATCGGGCGAGTTTCTACTTTCAGATACAACAGGAATTTCTCGAGTTCGTCAATGCCTTCGCGAGTAATGGAAGTTTGAAGTTAAGGAATGGTTGAGAAACCATCAAAGTTTTCGCAAGTCTGATACTCGAAACCAATAACTACAAAGGCCTAGGGGGAAAACACACGTTTCTTTGTAATCGGGAGAGTTTCTACTTTCAGGTGCAACAAGAATTTCTCGAGTGCGTCATTCCGTTCGCGAGATATGGGAGTTTGAAGTTAAGGAATGGTTGAGAAACCCTCAAAATTTTCGCAAGTCTGATACGCGAAACCAATAACTACAATGGCCTAGGGGAAAAATACACATACCGTTGTAATCGGGCGAGTTTCTACTTTCAGATACAACAGGAATTTCAGGAGTTCGTCAATGCGTTCGCGAGATATGGGAGTTTGAAGTTAAGGAATGGTTGAGAAATCATCAAAATTTTCGCAAGTCTGATACGCGAATCCAATAACTACTATGGCCTAGGGCAAAAATACACATACCGTTGTAATCGGGCGAGTTTCTGCTTTCAGATGCAATAGGAAATTCTCGAGTTCGTCAATCCGATCGCGAGATATGGGAGTTGGAAGTTAAGGAATGGTTGAGAAACCATCACAATTTTCGCAAGTCTGATACTCGAAACCAATAACCACTATGGCCTAGGGCAAAAATACACATACCGTTGTAATCGGGCGAGTTTCTGCTTTCAGATGCAATAGGAAATTCTCGAGTTCGTCAATCCGTTCGCGAGATATGGAAGTGTGAAGTTAAGGAATGGTTGAGAAACCATCAAAATTTTCGCAAGTCTGATACTCGAAACCAATAACTACAAATGCCTAGGGGAAAAATACACATACCGTTGTAATCGGGCGAGCTTCTGCTTTCAGATGCAACTGGAATTTCTCGAGTTCGTCAATCCGTTCGCGAGATATGGGAGTTTGAAGTTAAGGAATGGTTGAGAAACCATCAAAATTTTCGCTGGTCTGATACTCGAAACCAATAACTGGAATGGCCTAGGGGAAAACTACACACACGATTGTATTCGGGCGAGCTTCTGCTTTCAGATGCAACTGGAATTTCTCGAGTTCGTCAATCCGTTCGCGAGATATGGGAGTTTGAAGTTAAGGAATGGTTGAGAAACCATCAAATTTTTCGCAATTCTGATGCTAGAAACGAATAACTGGAATGGCCTAGGGGAAAAGTACACATACCATTGTAATCGGGCGAGTTTCTACTTTCAGATGCAACAGGAATTTCTGGAGTTCGTCAATCCGTTCGCGAGATATGGGAGTTTGAAGTTAAGGAATGGTTGAGAAACCCTCAAAATTTTCGCAAGTCTGATACTCGAAACCAATAACTACAAAGGCCTAGGGGAAAAACACACATATCCTTGTAATCGGGCGAGTTTCTGCTTTTAGATGCAACAGGAATTTCTCGAGTTCGTCAATCCGTTCGCGAGATATGGGAGTTTGAAGTTAAGGAATGCTTGAGAAACCATCAAAATTTTCGCAAGTCAGATACCTGAAACCAATAACTACAATGGCCTACGGGGTAAATACACACATCTTTGTAATCGGGCGAGTTTCCACTTTCAGATGCAACAGGAATTTCTCGAGTGCGTCATTCCGTTCGCGAGATATGGGAGTTTGAAGTTAAGGAATGGTTGAGAAACCCTCAAAATTTTCGCAATTCTGATGCTAGAAACGAACAACTGGAATGGCCTAGGGGAAAAGTACACACACCATTCTAATCGGGCGAGTCTCTGCTTTCAGATGCAGCAGGAATTTCTCGAGTTCGTCAATCCGTTCGCGAGGTATGGGAGTTTGAAATTAAGGAATGGTTGAGAAACCATCAAAATTTTCGCAAGTCTGATACTCGAAACCAATAACCGGAAAGGCCTAGGGGAAAAGTACACACACCTTTGTAATCGGGCGGGTTTCCACTCTCAGATGCAACAGGAATTTCTCGAGTTCATCAAACCCTTCGCGAGGTATGGGAGTTTGGAGTTAAGGAATGCTTTAGAAACCATCAAAATTTTCGCAATTCTGATGCTAGAAACGAATAACTGGAGTGGCCTAGGGGAAAAGTACACACACCATTGTAATCGGGCGAGTTTCTACTTTCAGATGCAACAGGAATTTCTCGAGTTCGCCTATCCGTTCGCGAGGTATGGGACTTTGAAATTAAGGAATGGTTGAGAAACCATCAAAATTTTCGCAAGTCTGATACGCGAAACCAATAACGACCAAGGCCTAGGGGAAAAATACACATACCGTTGTAATCGGGCGAGTTTCTACTTTCAGATACAACAGGAATTTCTCGAGTTCGTCAATGCCTTCGCGAGTAATGGAAGTTTGAAGTTAAGGAATGGTTGAGAAACCATCAAAGTTTTCGCAAGTCTGATACTCGAAACCAATAACTACAAAGGCCTAGGGGGAAAACACACGTATCTTTGTAATCGGGAGAGTTTCTACTTTCAGGTGCAACAAGAATTTCTCGAGTGCGTCATTCCGTTCGCGAGATATGGGAGTTTGAAGTTAAGGAATGGTTGAGAAACCCTCAAAATTTTCGCAAGTCTGATACGCGAAACCAATAACTACAATGGCCTAGGGGAAAAATACACATACCGTTGTAATCGGGCGAGTTTCTACTTTCAGATACAACAGGAATTTCAGGAGTTCGTCAATGCGTTCGCGAGATATGGGAGTTTGAAGTTAAGGAATGGTTGAGAAATCATCAAAATTTTCGCAAGTCTGATACGCGAATCCAATAACTACTATGGCCTAGGGCAAAAATACACATACCGTTGTAATCGGGCGAGTTTCTGCTTTCAGATGCAATAGGAAATTCTCGAGTTCGTCAATCCGATCGCGAGATATGGGAGTTGGAAGTTAAGGAATGGTTGAGAAACCATCACAATTTTCGCAAGTCTGATACTCGAAACCAATAACCACTATGGCCTAGGGCAAAAATACACATACCGTTGTAATCGGGCGAGTTTCTGCTTTCAGATGCAATAGGAAATTCTCGAGTTCGTCAATCCGTTCGCGAGATATGGAAGTGTGAAGTTAAGGAATGGTTGAGAAACCATCAAAATTTTCGCAAGTCTGATACTCGAAACCAATAACTACAAATGCCTAGGGGAAAAATACACATACCGTTGTAATCGGGCGAGATTCTACTTTCACATGCAACAGGAATTTCTCGCGTTCGTCAATCCTTTCGCGAGATATGGGAGTTTGAAGTTAAGGAATGGTTGAGAAACGATCAAAATTTTCGCTGGTCTGATAATCGAAACCAACAACTCGAATGCCCTAGGGGAAAAGTACACACACGATTGTAATCGGGCGAGTTTCTACTATCAGATACAACAGGAATTTCTGGAGTTCGTCAATCCGTTCGCGAGATATGGGAGTTTGAAGTTAAGGAATGGTTGAGAAACAATCAAAATTTTCGCTGGTCTGATACTCGAAACCAATAACTGGAATGGCCTAGGGGAAAACTACACACACCATTGTATTCGGGCGAGCTTCTGCTTTCAGATGCAACTGGAATTTCTCGAGTTCGTCAATCCGTTCGCGAGATATGGCAGTTTGAAGTTAAGGAATGGTTGAGAAACCATCAAATTTTTCGCAATTCTGATGCTAGAAACGAATAACTGGAATGGCCTAGGGGAAAAGTACACATACCATTGTAATCGGGCGAGTTTCTACTTTCAGATGCAACAGGAATTTCGGGAGTTCGTCAATCCGTTCGCGAGATATGGGAGTTTGAAGTTAAGGAATGGTTGAGAAACCATCAAAATTTTCGCAAGTCTGATACTCGAAACCAATAACTACAAAGGCCTAGGGGGAAAACACACGTATCTTTGTAATCGGGCGAGTTTCTACTTTCAGATGAAACAGGAACTTCTCGAGTTCGTCAATCCGTTCGCGAGATATGGGAGTTTGAAGTTAAGGAATGGTTGAGAAACCATCAAAATTTTCGCAATTCTGATGCTAGAAACGAATAACTGGAATGGCCTAGGGGAAAAGTACACATACCATTGTAATCATGCGAGTTTCTCCTTTCAGATGCAGTAGGAAATTCTCGAGTTCGTCATTCCGTTCGGGAGAAGTGGGGGTTTGAAGTTAAGGAATGGTTGAGAAACCATCAAAATTTTCGCAAGTCTGATACTCGAAACCAATAACTACAATGGCCTAGGGGGAAAAAACACACCGTTGTAATCGGGCGAGTTTCTACTTTCAGATACAACAGGAATTTCAGGAGTTCGTCAATGCGTTCGCGAGATATAGAAGTGTGAAAATAAGGAATGGTTGGCAAACCATCAAAATTTTCGCAAGTCTGATACTCGAAACCAATAACTACTAAGGCCAAGGGCAAAAATAGACATACCGTTGTAATCGGGCGAGTTTCTGCTTTCAGATGCAATAGGAAATTCTCGAGTTCGTCAATCCGATCGCGAGATATGGGAGTTGGAAGTTAAGGAATGGTTGAGAAACCATCACAATTTCGCAAGTCTGATACTCGAAACCAATAACCACTATGGCCTAGGGCAAAAATACACATACCGTTGTAATCGGGCGAGTTTCTGCTTTCAGATGCAATAGGAAATTCTCGAGTTCGTCAATCCGTTCGCGAGGTATGGAAGTGTGAAAATAAGGAATGGTTGAGAAACGATCAAAATTATCGCTGGTCTGATACTCGAAACCAATAACTCGAATGCCCTAGGGGAAAAGTACACACACCATTGTAATCGGGCGAGTTTCTACTATCAGATACAACAGGAATTTCTCGAGTTCGTCAATGCGTTCGCGAGATATGGGAGTTTGAAGTTAAGGAATGGTTGAGAAACCATCACAATTTTCGCAAGTTTGATACTCGAAACCAAGAACCACTATAGCCTAGGGCAAAAATACACATACCGTTGTAATCGGGCGAGTTTCTGCTTTCAGATGCAACAGGAAATTCTCGAGTTCGTCAATCCGTTCGCGAGATATGGAAGTGTGAAGTTAAGGAATGGTTGAGAAACCATCAAAATTTTCGCAAGTCTGATACTCGAAACCAATATCTACAAATGCCTAGGGGGAAAATACACATACCGTTGTAATCGGGCGAGATTCTACTATCACATGCAACAGGAATTTCTCGCGTTCGTCAATCCGTTCGCGAGATATGGGAGTTTGAAGTTAAGGAATGGTTGAGAAACGATCAAAATTATCGCTGGTCTGATACTCGAAACCAATAACTCGAATGCCCTAGGGGAAAAGTACACACACCATTGTAATCGGGCGAGTTTCTACTATCAGATACAACAGGAATTTCTCGAGTTCGTCAATGCGTTCGCGAGATATGGGAGTTTGAAGTTAAGGAATGGTTGAGAAACCATCACAATTTTCGCAAGTTTGATACTCGAAACCAAGAACCACTATAGCCTAGGGCAAAAATACACATACCGTTGTAATCGGGCGAGTTTCTGCTTTCAGATGCAATAGGAAATTCTCGAGTTCGTCAATCCGATCGCGAGATATGGGTGTTTGAAATTAAGGAATGGTTGAGAAACCATCAAAATTTTCGCTGGTCTGATACTCGAAACCAATAACTGGAATGGCCTAGGGGAAAAGTACACACACCATTGTATTCGGGCGAGTTTCTGCTCTCAGATGCAACAGGAATTTCTCGAGTTCGTCAATCCGTTCGCGAGATATGGGAGTTTAAAGGTAAGGAATGGTTGAGAAACCATCAAATTTTTCGCAATTCTGATGCTAGAAACGAATAACTGGAATGGAGTAGGGGAAAAGTACACATACCATTGTAATCGGGCGAGTTTCTACTTTCAGATGCAACAGGAATTTCTGGAGTTCGTCAATCCGTTCGCGAGATATGGGAGTTTGAAGTTAAGGAATGGTTGAGAAACCATCAAAATTTTCGCAAGTCTGATACTCGAAACCAATAACTACAAAGGCCTAGGGGGAAAACACACGTATCTTTGTAATCGGGCGAGTTTCTACTTTCAGATGAAACAGGAACTTCTCGAGTTCTTCAATCCGTTCGCGAGATATGGGGGTTTGAAGTTAAGGAATGGTTGAGAAACCATCAAAATTTTCGCAAGTCTGATACTCGAAACCAATAACTACAATGGCCTAGGGGGAAAAAACACATACCGTTGTAATCGGGCGAGTTTCTACTTTCAGATACAACAGGAATTTCAGGAGTTCGTCAATGCGTTCGCGAGATATAGAAGTGTGAAAATAAGGAATGGTTGGGAAACCATCAAAATTTTCGCAACTCTGATACTCGAAACCAATAACTAAAAAGGCCTAGGGGAAAAATACATATACCGTTGTAATCTGGCGACTTTCTGCTTTTACATGCAACAGGAATTTCTCGTGTTCGTCAATCCGCTCGCGGGATATGGGAGTTTGAAGTTACGGAATGGTTGAGAAACCATCAGAATTTTCGCTGGTCTGATACTCGAAACCAATAACTGGAATGGCCTAGGGGAAAAGTACACACACCATTGTAATCGGGCGAGTTTCTGCTTTCAGATGCAATAGGAAATTCTCGAGTTCGTCAATCCGATCGCGAGATATGGGAGTTGGAAGTTAAGGAATGGTTGAGAAACCGTCACAATTTTCGCAAGTCTGATACTCGAAACCAATAACTACAAATGCCAAGGGGAAAAATACACATACCGTTGTAATCGGGTGAGATTCTACTTTCACATGCAACAGGAAATTCTCGCGTTCGTCAATCCGTTCGCGAGATATGGGAGTTTGAAGTTAAGGAATGGTTGAGAAACCATCAAAATTTTCGCTGGTCTGATACTCGAAACCAATAACTCGAATGCCCTAGGGCAAAAGTACACATATCATTGTAATCGGGCGAGTTTCTGCTTTCAGGTGCAACAGCGATTTCTCGAGTTCGTCAACTCGTTCGCGAGGTATGGGAGTTTGAAGTTAAGGAATGGTTGAGAGACCATCAAAATTTTCGCAAGTCTGTTACTCGAAATCAATAACTACTATGCCCTAGGGCAAAAGTACACATACCATTGTATTCGGGCGAGTTTCTGCATTCAGAGGCAACAGGAATTTCACGAGTTCGTCATTCCGTTCCGAGATATGGGAGTTTGAAGTTAAGGAATGGTTGAGAAACCATCAAAATCTTCGCAAGACTGATACTCGAAACCAATAACTACTATGGCCTAGGGCAAAAGTAAACATACCATTGTAATCGGGCGAGTTTCTACTTTCAGATTCAACAGGAACTTCGCGAGTTCGTCAATCCGTTCGCGAGATATGGGTGTTTGAAGTTAAGCAGTGGTTGAGGAACCACCAAAATTTTCGCAAGTCTGATACTCGAAACAAATAACTACTATGGCCTAGGGCAAAAATACACATACCGTTGTAATCGGGCGAGTTTCTGCTTTCAGATGCAATAGGAATTTCTCGAGTTCGTCAATCCGTTCGCGAGATATGGGAGTTTGAAGTTAAGGAATGGTTGAGAAACCATAAAAATTTTCGCAAGTCTGATACTCGAAACCAATAACTGGAATGGCCTTGGGGATAAGTACACATACCATTGTAATCGGGCGAGTTTCTGCTTTCAGTTGCAACATCGATTTCTCGAGTTCGTCAACTCGTTCGCGCGGTATGGGAGTTTGAAGTTAAGGAAAGGTTGAGAAACCATCAAAATTTTTGCAAGTCTGATACTCGAAACCAATAACTGGACTGGCCTAGGGGAAAAATACACATACCGTTGTAATAGGGCGAGTTTATGCTTTCAGATGCAACAGGAATTTCTCGAGTTCGTCAATCCGTTCGCGAGATATGGGAGTTTGAAGTTAAGGAATGGTTGAGAGACCATCAAAATTTTCGCAAGTCTGATACTCGAAACCAATAACTACTATGCCCTAGGGGAAAAGTACACATACCATTGTAATCGGGCGAGTTTCTGCTTTCAGGTGCAACATCGATTTCTCGAGTTCGTCAACTCGCTCGCGAGGTATGGGAGTTTGAAGCTAAGGAATGGTTGAGAATCCATCAAAATTTTTGCAAGTCTGATACTCGAAACCAATAACTGGACTGGCCTAGGGGAAAAATACACATACCGTTGTAATAGGGCGAGTTTCTGCTTTCAGATGCAACAGGAATTTCTCGAGTTCGTCAATCCGTTCGCGAGATATGGGAGTTTGAAGTTAAGGAATGGTTGAGAGACCATCAAAATTTTCGCAAGTCTGATACTCGAAACCAATAACTACTATGCCCTAGGGCAAAAGTAAACATACCATTGTAATCGGGCGAGTTTCTACTTTCAGGTGCAACAGGAATTTCTCGAGTTCGTCAATCCGTTCGCGAGATATGGGAGTTTGAAGTTAGGGAATGGTTGAGAAACCATCAAAATTTTCGCAAGTCTGATACTCGAAACCAATAACAGGAATGGCCTAGGGGAAAAGTACACACACCACTGTAATCGGGCGAGTCTCTACTTACACATGCAACGGGAGTTTCTCGAGTTCGTCAATCCGTTCGCGAGATATAGGAGTTTGAAATTAAGGAATGGATGAGAAACCATCAATATTTTCGCAAGTCTGATACTCGAAAGCAATAACTACCTTGGTCTAGGGCAAAAATACACATACCGATGACATCGGGCGAGTTTCTACTTTGAGATGCAACAGGAATTTCTCGAGTTCCTCATTCCGTTCGCGAGATATGGGTGTTTGAATTTAAGGAATGGCTGAGAAACCATCAAAATTTTCGCAAGTCTGAAACTCGAAACCAATAACAACTATGACCCAGGGCAAAAATACACATACCGTTGTAATCGGGCGAGTTTCTGCTTTCAGTTGCAACATCGATTTCTCGAGTTCGTCAATCAGTTCGCGAGATATGGGAGTTTGAAGTTAGGGAATGGTTGAGAAACCATCAAAATTTTCGCAAGTCTGATACTCGAAACCAATAACTGGAATGGCCTAGGGGAAAAATACACATACCCTTGTAATTGGGAGAGTTTCTACATTCAGATGCAACAGAAATTTTTCGGATTCGTCAAACCGATCGCGAAATATCGGAGTGTGGAGTTAAGGAATGGTTGAGAAGCCATCAAAATTTTCGCAAGTCTGATACTCGAAACCAATAACAGGAATGGCCTAGGGGAAAAGTACACACAACATTGTAATCGGGCGAGTCTCTACTTACACATGCAACGGGAATTTCTCGAGTTCGTCAATCCGTTCGCGAGATATTGGAGTTTGAAGTTAAGGAATGGTTGAGAAACGATCAAAATTTTCGCAAGTCTGATACTCGAAAGCAATAACTACTATGGCCTAGGGTAAAAATACACATACCGTTGTAATCGGGCGAGTTTCTGCTTTCAGATGCAACAGGAATTTCTCGAGTTCGTCATTCCGTTCGCCAGATATGGGAGTTTGAAGTTAAGGAATGGTTGAGAAACCATTAAAATTTTCGCAAGTCTGATACTCGAAACCAATAACTGCACTGGCCTAGGGGAAAAATACACATACCGTTGTAATAGGGCGAGTTTCTGCTTTCAGATGCAACAGGAATTTCTCGAGTTCGTCAATCCTTTCGCGAGATATGGGATTTTGAAGTTAAGGAATAGTTGAGAAACCATCAAAATTTTCGCAAGTCTGATACACGAAACCAATAACTACAATGGCCTAGGGCAAAAATACACATACCGTGGTAATCAGGCGAGTTTCTGCTTTCAGATGCAATAGGAATTTCTCGAGTTCGTCAATCCGTTCGCGAGATATGGGAGTTTGAAGTTAAGGAATGGTTGAGGAACCATTAAAATTTTCGCAAGTCTGATACTCGAAACCAATAACTGGACTGGCCTAGGGGAAAAATACACATACCGTTGTAATAGGGCGAGTTTCTGCTTTCAGATGCAACAGGAATTTCTCGAGTTCGTCAATCCTTTCGCGAGATATGGGAGTTTGAAGTTATGGAATGGTTGAGAAACCATCAAAATTTTCGCAAGTCTGATACTCGAAACCAGTAACTGGAATGGCCTTGGGGAAAAGTACACACAGCATTGTAATCGGGCGAGTTTCTGCTTTCATATGCAACAGGAATTTCTCGAGTTCGTCAATCCGTTCGCGAGATATGGGAGTTTGAAGTTAAGGAATGGTTGAGAAACCATAAAAATTTTCGCAAGTCTGATACTCGAAACCAATAACCACTGTGGCCTAGGGAAAAAATACACATACCGTTGTAATCGGGCGAGTTTCTGCTTTCAGATGCAATAGGAATTTCCCGAGTTCGTCAATACGTTCGCGAGATATGGGAGTTTGAAGTTAAGGAATGGTTGAGAGACCATCAAAATTTTCGCAAGTCTGATACTCGAAACCAATAACTACTATGCCCTAGGGCAAAAGTACACATACCATTGTAATCGGGCGAGTTTCTGCTTTCAGGAGCAACAGCGATTTCTCGAGTTCGTCAACTCGTTCGCGAGGTATGGGAGTTTGAAGTTAAGGAATGGTTGAGAGACCCTCAAAATTTTCGCAAGTCTGTTACTCGAAACCAATAACTACTATGCCCTAGGGCAAAAGTACACATACCATTGTAATCGGGCGAGTTTCTGCATTCAGAGGCAACAGGAATTTCTCGAGTGCGTCATTCCGTTCCGAGATATGGGAGTTTGAAGTTAAGGAATGGTGGAGAAACCATCAAAATCTTCGCAAGTCTGATACTCGAAACCAATAACTACTATGGCCTAGGGCAAAAGTAAACATACCATTGTAATCGGGCGAGTTTCTGCTTTCAGTTGCAACATCGATTTCTCGAGTTCGTCAATCAGTTCGCGAGATATGGGAGTTTGAAGTTAGGGAATGGTTGAGAAACCATCAAAATTTTCGCAAGTCTGATACTCGAAACCAATAACTGGAATGGCCTAGGGGAAAAATACACATACCCTTGTAATTGGGAGAGTTTCTACATTCAGATGCAACAGAAATTTTTCGGATTCGTCAAACCGATCGCGATATATCGGAGTGTGGAGTTAAGGAATGGTTGAGAAACCATCAAAATTTTCGCAAGTCTGATACTCGAAACCAATAACAGGAATGGCCTAGGGGAAAAGTACACACACCATTGTAATCGGGCGAGTCTCTACTTACACATGCAACGGGAATTTCTCGAGTTCGTCAATCCGTTCGCGAGATATAGGAGTTTGACGTTAAGGAATGGTTGAGAAACGATCAATATTTTCGCAAGTCTGATACTCGAAAGCAATAACTACTATGGCCTAGGGCAAAAATAGACATACCGATGACATCGGGCGAGTTTCTACTTTCAGGTGCAACAGGAATTTCTCGAGTTCCTCAATCCGTTCGCGAGATATCGGAGTTTGAAGTTAAGGAATGTTTGAGAAGCCATCAAAACTTTCGCAAGTCTCATACTCGAAAGCAATAACTACTATGGCCCAGGGCAAAAATACACAAACAGTTGTAATCGGGCGAGTTTCTGCTTTCAGATGCAACAGGAATTTCTCGAGTTCGTCAATCCGTTCGCGAGATATGGGAGTTTGAAGTTAAGGAATGGTTGAGAGACCATCAAAATTTTCGCAAGTCTGATACTCGAAACCAATAACTACTATGCCCTAGGGGAAAAGTACACATACCATTGTAATCGGGCGAGTTTCTGCTTTCAGGTGCAACATCGATTTCTCGAGTTCGTCATCTCGTTCGCGAGGTATGGGAGTTTGAAGCTAAGGAATGGTTGAGAAACCATCAAAATTTTCGCAAGTCTGATACTCGAAACCAATAACTGGACTGGCCTAGGGGAAAAATACACATACCATTGTAATTGGGCGAGTTTCTGCATTCAGAGGAAACAGGAATTTCTCGAGTCCGTCAATCCGTTCGCGAAATATCGGAGTTTGGAGATAAGAGATGGTTAAGAAACCATCCAAATTTTCGCAATTCTGATGCTAGAAACGAATATCTGGAACGGCTTAGGGGAAAAGTACGCACACCATTGTAATCGGGCGAGTTTCCACTTTCAGATGCAACAGGAATTTCTGGAGTTAGTCAATCCGTTCGCGAGGTATGGGAGTTTGAAATTAAGGAATGATTGCGATACAGTAAAAATTTTTGCAAGTCTGATACACGAAACCAATAACTGGAATGGCCTGGCGTGAAAGTACACACACCATTGTAATCGGGAGAGTTTCTACTTTCAGATGCAACAGGAATTTCTCGAGTTCGTCAATCCGTTCGCGAGATATGGGAGTTTGAAGTTAAGAAATGGCTGAGAAACCATCAAAATTTTCGCAAGTCTGATACTCGAAACCAATAACTACAATGACCTAGGGTAAAAATACACATACTGTTGGAATCGGGAGGGTTTCCACTTTCAGATGCAGCAGAAATTTTTCGTATTCGTCAATCCGTTCGTGAAATATCGGAGTTTGGAGTTAAGAGATGGTTGAGAAACCATCAAAATTTTGGCAAGTCTGATACTCCAAACCAATAACTGGAATAGCCTAGGGGAAAAGTACACACACCATTGTAGCCGGGCGAGTTTCTACTTTCAGATGAAGCAGGAATTTCTCGAGTTCGTCAATCCGTTCGCGAGATACGGGAGTTTGTAGTTAAGGAATGGTTGAGAAACCATCAAAATTTTCGCAAGTCTGGTACTCGAAACCAATAACTGGAATAGCCTAGGGGAAAAGTACACACACCATTGTAATCGGGCGAGTTTCTACTTTCAGATGCAACAGGAATTTCTCGATTTCGTCAACCCGTTCGCGAGATACGGGAGTTTGAAGTTAAGGAATGGTTGAGAAACCATCAAAATTTTCGCAAGTCTGATACTCGAAACCAATAACTACAATGGCCGGGGGGAAAAATACACATACCGTTGTAATCGGGAGAGTTTCGACTCTCAGATGCAAGAGAAATTTTTCGGATTCTTCAGTCTGTTCGCGAAATATCGGAGTTTGGATTTAAGAGATGGTTGAGAAACCATCAAAATTTTCGCAAGTCTGATACTCGAAACCGTTAACTGGAATGGCCTAGGGGAAAAGTACACCCACCATTATAATCGGGCGAGTTTCGACTTTCAGATGCAACAGGAATTTCTCGAGTTCGTCAATCCGTTCGCGAGATATGGGAGTTTGAAGTTAAGGAATGGCTGAGGAACCATCAAAATTTTCGCAAGTCTGATACTCGAAACCAATAACTACAATGGCCTAGGGGAAAAATACACATACTGTTGGAATCGGGAGGGTTTCTACTTTCAGGTGCAGCAGAAATTTTTCGTATTCGTCAATCCGTTCGCGAAATATCGGAGTTTGGAATTAAGAGATGGTTGAGAAACCATCAATATTTTGGCAATTCTGATACTCGAAACCATTAACTGGAATGGCCTAGGGGAAAAGTACACACACCAATGTTATCGGGCGAGTTTCTACTTTCAGATGCAACAGGAATTTGTCGAGTTCGTCAATCCGTTCGCGAGATATGGGAGTTTGAAGTTAAGGAATGGTTGAGAAACCATCAAAATTTTCGCAAGTCTGACACTCGAAAACAATAACTGGAACGGCCTAGGGGAAAAGTACGCACACCGTTGTAGTCGGGCGAGTTTCTACTTTCAGATGCAACAGGAATTTCTCGAGTTCGTCAATCCGTTCGCGAGATATGCGAGTTTGAAGTTAACGAATGGTTGAGAAACCATCAAAATTTTCGGAAGTCTGATACTCGAAATCAATAACTACAATGGCCTAGGGGAAAAATACACATACTGTTGTAATCGGGAGAGTTTCTACTTTCAGATGAAGCAGAAATTTTTCGGATTCGTCAATCCGTTCGCGAAATATCGGAGTTTGGAGATAAGAGATGGTTCAGATTCCGTCAAAATTTTCGCAAGTCTGATACTCGAAACCATTAACTGGAACGGCCTAGGGGAAAAGTACACACACCATTGTAATCGGGCGAGTTTCTACTTTCAGATACAACAGGAATTTCTCGAGTTCGTCAATCCGTTAGCGAGATATGGAAGTTTGGAATTAAGGATTGGTTGAGAAACCATCAAAATTTTTGCAAGTCTGATACTCGAAACCAATAAGTGGAATAGCCTAGGAGAAAAGTACACACACCATTGTAATCGGGCGAGTTTCTACTTTCAGATGCAACAGGAATTTCTCGAGTTCGTCAATCCGTTAGCGAGATATGGGAATTTGGAATTAAGGATTGGTTGAGAAACCATCAAAATTTTGGCAATTCTGATACTCGAAACCATTAACTGGAATGGCATAGGGGAAAAGTACACACACCATTGTTATCGGGCGAGTTTCTACTTTCAGATACAACAGGAATTTGTCGAGTTCGTCAATCCGTTCGCGAGATATGGGAGTTTGAAGTTAAGGAATGGTTGAGAAACCATCAAAATTTTCGCAAGTCTGACACTCGAAAACAATAACTGGTACGGCCTAGGGGAAAAGTACGCACACCATTGTAGTCGGGCGAGTATCTACTTTCAGATGCAACAGGTATTTCTCGAGTTCGTCAATCCGTTCGCGAGATATGCGAGTTTGAAGTTAACGAATGGTTGAGAAAAGATCAAAATTTTCGGAAGTCTGATACTCGAAACCAATAACTACAATGGCCTAGGGGAAAAATACACATACTGTTGTAATCGGGAGAGTTTCTACTTTCAGATGAAGCAGAAATTTTTCGGATTCGTCAATCCGTTCGCGAAATATCGCAGTTTGGAGATAAGAGATGGTTGAGATTCCGTCAAAATTTTCGCAAGTCTGATACTCGAAACCATTAACTGGAACGGCCTAGGGGAAAAGTACACACACCATTGTAATCGGGCGAGTTTCTACTTTCAGATGAAGCAGGAATTTCTCGAGTTCGTCAATCCGTTCGCGAGATACGGGAGTTTGTAGTTAAGGAATGGTTGAGAAACCATCAAAATTTTCGCAAGTCTGATACTCGAAACCAATAACTGGAATAGCCTAGGGGAAAAGTACACACACCATTGTAATCGGGCGAGCTTCTACTTTCAGATGCAACAGGAGTTTCTCGAGTTCGTCAACCCGTTCGCGAGATACGGGAGTTTGAAGTTAAGGAATGGTTGAGAAACCATCAAAATTTTCGCAAGTCTGATACTCGAAACCAATAACTACAATGGCCGGGGGGAAAAATACGCATACCGTTGTAATCGGGAGAGTTTCTACTTTCAGATGCAGCAGGAATTTCTCGAGTTCGTCAACCTGTTAGCGAGATATGGGAGTTTGAAGTTAAGGAATGGTTGCGAAACCATCAAAATTTTCGCAAGTCTGATACTCGAAACCATTAACTGGAACGGCCTAGGGGAAATGTACACACACCATTGTAATCGGGCGAGTTTCTACATTCAGATGCAACAGGAATTTCTCGAGTTCGTCAATCCTTTAGCGAGATATGGGAATTTGGAATTGAGGATTGGTTGAGAAACCATCAAAATTTTCGCAAGTCTGATACTCGAAACCAATAACTGGAATTGCCTAGGGAAAAATTACGCACACCATTGTAATCGGGCCAGTTTCTACTTTCAAATGCAACAGGAATTTTTCGAGTTCGTCAATCCGTTCGCCAGATATGGGAGTTTGAAGTTAAGGAATGGATGAGAAACCATCAAAATTTTCGCAAGTCTGATAAACGAAACCAATAACTGGAATAGCCTATGGGAAAAGTACACACACCCTTGTAATCGGGCGAGTTTCTACTTTCAGATGCAACAGGAATTTGTCGAGTTCGTCAATCCGTTCGCGAGATATGGGAGTTTGAAGTTAAGGAATGGTTGAGAAACCATCAAAATTTTCGCAAGTCTGATACTCGAAACCAAAAACTGGAACGGCCTAGGGGAAAAGTACGCACACCATTGTAATCGGGCGAGTTTCCAATTTCAAATGCAACAGGAATTTCTGGAGTTAGTCAATCCGTTCGCGAGGTATGGGAGTTAGAAATTAAGGAATGATTGCGAAACAGTCAAAATTTTCGCAAGTCTGATACACGAAACCAATAACTGGAATGGCCTAGCGTGAAAGTACACACACCATTGTAATCGGGAGAGTTTCTACTTTCAGATACAACAGCAATTTCTCGAGTTCGTCAATCCGTTCGCGAGATATGGGAGTTTGAAGTTAAGGAATGGCTGAGAAACCATCAAAATTTTCGCAAGTCTGATACTCGAAACGAATAACTAGAATGGCCTAGGGGAAAAATACACATACCGTTGTAATCGGGAGAGTTTCTACTTTCAGATGCTACAGAAATTTTTCGGATTCTTCAATCCGTTCGCGAAATATCGGAGTTTGGATTTAAGAGATGGTTGAGAAACCATCAAAATTTTCGCAAGTCTGTTACTCGAAACCAATAACTACTATGCCCTAGGGCAAAAGTACACATACCATTGTAATCGGGCGAGTTTCTGCATTCAGAGGCAACAGGAATTTCTCGAGTTCGTCATTCCGTTCCGAGATATGGGAGTTTGAAGTTAAGGAATGGTGGAGAAACCATCAAAATCTTCGCAAGTCTGATACTCGAAACCAATAACTACTATGGCCTAGGGCAAAAGTAAACATACCATTGTAATCGGGCGAGTTTCTGCTTTCAGTTGCAACATCGATTTCTCGAGTTCGTCAATCAGTTCGCGAGATATGGGAGTTTGAAGTTAGGGAATGTTTGAGAAACCATCAAAATTTTCGCAAGTCTGATTCTCGAAACCAATAACTGGAATGGCCTAGGGGAAAAATACACATACCCTTGTAATTGGGAGAGTTTCTACATTCAGATGCAACAGAAACTTTTCGGATTCGTCAAACCGATCGCGAAATATCGGAGTGTGGAGTTAAGGAATGGTTGAGAAACGATCAATATTTTCGCAAGTCTGATACTCGAAAGCAATAACTACTATGGCCTAGGGCAAAAATACACATACCGTTGTAATCGGGCGAGTTTCTGCTTTCAGATGCAACAGGAATTTCTCGAGTTCGTCATTCCGTTCGCCAGATATGGGAGTTTGAAGTTAAGGAATGGTTGAGAAACCATTAAAATTTTCGCAAGTCTGATACTCGAAACCAATAACTGCACTGGCCTAGGGGAAAGATACACATACCGTTGTAATAGGGCGAGTTTCTGCTTTCAGATGCAACAGGAATTTCTCGAGTTCGTCAATCCTTTCGCGAGATATGGGAGTTTGAAGTTAAGGAATGGTTGAGAAACCATCAAAATTTTCGCAAGTCTGATACACGAAACCAATAACTACAATGGCCTAGGGCAAAAATACACATACCGTGGTAATCAGGCGAGTTTCTGCTTTCAGATGCAATAGGAATTTCTCGAGTTCGTCAATCCGTTCGCGAGATATGGGAGTTTGAAGTTAAGGAATGGTTGAGAAACCATTAAAATTTTCGCAAGTCTGATACTCGAAACCAATAACTGGACTGGCCTAGGGGAAAAATACACATACCGTTGTAATAGGGCGAGTTTATGCTTTCAGATGCAACAGGAATTTCTCGAGTTCGTCAATCCTTTCGCGAGATATGGGAGTTTGAAGTTAAGGAATGGTTGAGAAACCATCAAAATTTTCGCAAGTCTGATACTCGAAACCAGTAACTGGAATGGCCTTGGGGAAAAGTACACACAGCATTGTAATCGGGCGAGTTTCTGCTTTCATATGCAACAGGAATTTCTCGAGTTCGTCAATCCGTTCGCGAGATATGGGAGTTTGAAGTTAAGGAATGGTTAAGAAACCATAAAAATTTTCGCAAATCTGATACTCGAAACCAATAACTACTGTGGCCTAGGGCAGAAATACACATACCGTTGTAATCGGGCGAGTTTCTGCTTTCAGATGCAATAGGAATTTCCCGAGATCGTCAATACGTTCGCGAGATATGGGAGTTTGAAGTTAAGGAATGGTTGAGAGACCATCAAAATTTTCGCAAGTCTGATACTCGAAACCAATAACTACTATGCCCTAGGGCAAAAGTACACATACCATTGTAATCGGGCGAGTTTCTGCTTTCAGGTGCAACAGCGATTTCTCGAGTTCGTCAACTCGTTCGCGAGGTATGGGAGTTTGAAGTTAAGGAATGGTTGAGAGACCATCAAAATTTTCGCAAGTCTGTTACTCGAAACCAATAACTACTATGCCCTAGGGCAAAAGTACACATACCATTGTAATCGGGCGAGTTTCTGCATTCAGAGGCAACAGCAATTTCTCGAGTTCGTCATTCCGTTCCGAGATATGGGAGTTTGAAGTTAAGGAATGGTGGAGAGACCATCAAAATCTTCGCAAGTCTGATACTCGAAACCAATAACTACTATGGCCTAGGGCAAAAGTAAACATACCATTGTAATCGGGCGAGTTTCTGCTTTCAGTTGCAACATCGATTTCTCGAGTTCGTCAATCAGTTCGCGAGATATGGGAGTTTGAAGTTAGGGAATGGTTGAGAAACCATCAAAATTTTCGCAAGTCTGATACTCGAAACCAATAACAGGAATGGCCTAGGGGACAAGTACACAAACCATTGTAATCGGGCGAGTTTCTACTTTCAGATGCAACCGGAATTTCCCGAGTTCGTCATCCGTTCGCGAGATATGGGAGTTTGAAGTTAGGGAATGGTTGAGAAGCCATCAAAATTTTCGCAAGTCTGATACTCGAAACCAATAACTGGAATGGCCTAGGGGAAAAATACACATACCCTTGTAATTGGGAGAGTTTCTACATTCAGATGCAACAGAAATTTTTCGGATTCGTCAAACCGATCGCGAAATATCGGAGTGTGGAGTTAAGGAATGGTTGAGAAACCATCAAAATTTTCGCAAGTCTGATACTCGAAACCAATAACAGGAATGGCCTAGGGGAAAAGTACACACACCATTGTAATCGGGCGAGTCTCTACTTACACATGCAACGGGAATTTCTCGAGTTCGTCAATCCGTTCGCGAGATATAGGAGTTTGAAGTTAAGGAATGGTGGAGAAACCATCAAAATCTTCGCAAGTCTGATACTCGAAACCAATAACTACTATGGCCTAGGGCAAAAATAGACATACCGATGACATCGGGCGAGTTTCTACTTTCAGGTGCAACAGGAATTTCTCGAGTTCCTCAATCCGTTCGCGAGATATCGGAGTTTGAAGTTAAGGAATGTTTGAGAAACCATCAAAACTTTCGCAAGTCTGATACTCGAAAGCAATAACTACTATGGCCTAGGGCAAAAATACACATACCGTTGTAATCGGGCGAGTTTCTGCTTTCAGATGCAGTAGGAATTTCTCGAGTTCGTCAATCCGTTCGCGAGATATGGGAGTTTGAAGTTAAGGAATGGTTGAGAAACCATAAAAATTTTCGCATGTCTGATACTCGAAACCAATAACTGGAATGGCCTTGGGGATAAGTACACATACCATTGTAATCGGGCGAGTTTCTGCTTTCAGTTGCAACATCGATTTCTCGAGTTCGTCAATCAGTTCGCGAGATATGGGAGTTTGAAGTTAGGGAATGGTTGAGAAACCATCAAAATTTTCGCAAGTCTGATACTCGAAACCAATAACAGGAATGGCCTAGGGGAAAAGTACACAAACCATTGTAATCGGGCGAGTTTCTACTTTCAGATGCAACCGGAATTTCTCGAGTTCGTCATCCGTTCGCGAGATATGGGAGTTTGAAGTTAGGGAATGGTTGAGAAACCATCAAAATTTTCGCAAGTCTGATACTCGAAACCAATAACTGGAATGGCCTAGGGGAAAAATACACATACCCTTGTAATTGGGAGAGTTTCTACATTCAGATGCAACAGAAATTTTTCGGATTCGTCAAACCGATCGCGAAATATCGGAGTGTGGAGTTAAGGAATGGTTGAGAAACCATCAAAATTTTCGCAAGTCTGATACTCGAAACCAATAACAGGAATGGCCTAGGGGAAAAGTACACACACCATTGTAATCGGGCGAGTCTCTACTTACACATGCAACGGGAATTTCTCGAGTTCGTCAATCCGTTCGCGAGTTATAGGAGTTTGAAGTTAAGGAATGGTTGAGAAACGATCAATATTTTCGCAAGTCTGATACTCGAAAGCAATAACTACTATGGCCTAGGGCAAAAATAGACATACCGATGACATCGGGCGAGTTTCTACTTTCAGGTGCAACAGGAATTTCTCGAGTTCCTCAATCCGTTCGCGAGATATCGGAGTTTGAAGTTAAGGAATGTTTGAGAAGCCATCAAAACTTTCGCAAGTCTGATACTCGAAAGCAATAACTACTATGGCCTAGGGAAAAATACACATACCGTAGTAATCGGGCGAGTTTCTGCTTTCAGATGCAACAGGAATTTCTCGAGTTCGTAAATCCGTTCCCTATATATGGGAGTTTGAACTTAAGGAATGGTTGAGAAACCATCAAAGTTTTCGCAAATCTGATATCCGAAACCAATAACAACTATGGCCCAGGGCAAAAATACACAAACAGTTGTAATCGGGCGAGTTTCTGCTTTCAGATGCAACAGGAATTTCTCGAGTTCGTCAATCCGTTCGCGAGATATGGGAGTTTGAAGTTAAGGAATGGTTGAGAGACCATCAAAATTTTCGCAAGTCTGATACTCGAAACCAATAACTACTATGCCCTAGGGGAAAAGTACACATACCATTGTAATCGGGCGAGTTTCTGCTTTCAGGTGCAACATCGATTTCTCGAGTTCGTCATTTCGTTCGCGAGGTATGGGAGTTTGAAGCTAAGGAATGGTTGAGAAACCATCAAAATTTTCGCAAGTCTGATACTCGAAACCAATAACTGGACTGGCCTAGGGGAAAAATACACATACCATTGTAATTGGGCGAGTTTCTGCATTCAGAGGAAACAGGAATTTCTCGAGTCCGTCAATCCGTTCGCGAGATATGGGAGTTTGAATTTAAGGAATGGTTGAGGAACCATCAAAATTTTCGCAAGTCTGATACTCGAAAGCAATAACTGGAATGTCCTAGGGGAATAATACATATACCGTTGTAATCGGGAGATTTTCTACTTTGAGATGCAACAGAAATTTTTCGGATTCGTCAATTCGTTCGCGAAATATCGGAGTTTGGAGTTAAGAGATAGTTGAGAAACCATCAAAATTTTCGCAATTCTGATGCTAGAAACGAATATCTGGAACGGCTTAGGGGAAAAGTACGCACACCATTGTCATCGGGCGAGTTTCCACTTTCAGATGCAACAGGAATTTCTGGAGTTAGTCAATCCGTTCGCGAGGTATGGGAGTTTGAAATTAAGGAATGATTGCGAAACAGTCAAAATTTTTGCAAGTCTGATACACGAAACCAATAACTGGAATGGCCTAGCGTGAAAGTACACACACCATTGTAATCGGGAGAGTTTCTACTTTCAGATGCAACAGGAATTTCTCGAGTTCGTCAATCCGTTCGCGAGATATGGGAGTTTGAAGTTAAGAAATGGCTGAGAAACCATCAAAATTTTCGCAAGTCTGATACTCGAAACCAATAACTACAATGACCTAGGGTAAAAATACACATACTGTTGGAATCGGGAGGGTTTCTACTTTCAGATGCAACAGAAATTTTTCGTATTCGTCAATCCGTTCGTGAAATATCGGAGTTTGGAGTTAAGAGATGGTTGAGAAACCATCAAAATTTTGGCAAGTCTGATACTCCAAACCAATAACTGGAATAGCCTAGGGGAAAAGTACACACACCATTGTAACCGGGCGAGTTTCTACTTTCAAATGAAGCAGGAATTTCTCGAGTTCGTCAATCCGTTCGCGAGATACGGGAGTGTGTAGTTAAGGAATGGTTGAGAAACCATCAAAATTTTCGCAAGTCTGGTACTCGAAACCAATAACTGGAATAGCCTAGGGGAAAAGTACACACACCATTGTAATCGGGCGAGTTTCTACTATCAGATGCAACAGGAATTTCTCGATTTCGTCAACCCGTTCGCGAGATACGGGAGTTTGAAGTTAAGGAATGGTTGAGAAACCATCAAAATTTTCGCAAGTCTGATACTCGAAACCAATGACTACAATGGCCGGGGGGAAAAATACACATACCGTTGTAATCGGGAGAGTTTCGACTTTCAGATGCAACAGAAATTTTTCGGATCCTTCAATCTGTTCGCGAAATATCGGAGTTTGGATTTAAGAGATGGTTGAGAAACCATCAAAATTTTCGCAAGTCTGATACTCGAAACCGTTAACTGGAATGGCCTAGGGGAAAAGTACACCCACCATTATAATCGGGCGAGTTTCGACTTTCAGATGCAACAGGAATTTCTCGAGTTCGTCAATCCGTTCGCGAGATATGGGAGTTTGAAGTTAAGGAATGGCTGAGAAACCATCAAAATTTTCCCAAGTCTGATACTCGAAACCAATAACTACAATGGCCTAGGGGAAAAATACACATACTGTTGGAATCGGGAGGGTTTCTACTTTCAGGTGCAGCAGAAATTTTTCGTATTCGTCAATCCGTTCGCGAAATATCGGAGTTTGGAATTAAGAGATGGTTGAGAAACCATCAATATTTTGGCAATTCTGATACTCGAAACCATTAACTGGAATGGCCTAGGGGAAAAGTACACACACCAATGTTATCGGGCGAGTTTCTACTTTCAGATGCAACAGGAATTTGTCGAGTTCGTCAATCCGTTCGCGAGATATGGGAGTTTGAAGTTAAGGAATGGTTGAGAAACCATCAAAATTTTCGCAAGTCTGACACTCCAAAACAATAACTGGAACGGCCTAGGGGAAAAGTACGCACACCGTTGTAGTCGGGCGAGTTTCTACTTTCAGATGCAACAGGAATTTCTCGAGTTCGTCAATCCGTTCGCGAGATATGCGAGTTTGAAGTTAACGAATGGTTGAGAAACCAACAAAATTTTCGGAAGTCTGATACTCGAAACCAATAACTACAATGGCCTAGGGGAAAAATACACATACTGTTGGAATCGGGAGGGTTTCTACTTTCAGATGCAGCAGAAATTTTTCGTATTCGTCAATCCGTTCGCGAAACATCGGAGTTTGGAGTTAAGAGATGGTTGAGAAACTATCAAAATTTTCGCAATTCTGATACTCTAAACCATTAACTGGAATGGCGTAGGGGAAAAGTACACACACCATTGTAATCGGGCGAGTTTCTACTTTCAGATGCAAGTGGAATTTCTCGAGTCCGTCAATCCGTTCGCGAAATATCGGAGTTTGGAGTTAAGATATGGTTGAGAAACCATAAAAATTTTCACAATTCTGACGCTAGAAACGAATATCTGGAATGGCTTAGGAGAAAAGTGCACACACCATTGTTGCGGGTCGAGTTTCTACTTTCAGATGCAACAGGAATTTCTCGAGTTCGTCGATCCGTGCGCGAGATATGGGAGTTTGAAGTTAAGGAATGGTTGAGAAACCATCAAAATTTTCGCAAGTCTGATTCTCGAGAACAATAACTGGAACGGCCTAGGGGAAAAGTACGCACACCATTGTAATCGCGGCGAGTTCCTACTTTCAGATGCAACAGGAATTTCTCGAGTTCGTCAATCCGTTCGCGAGATATGGGAGTTTCAAGTTAAGGAACGGTTGCGAAACCATCAAAATTTTCGCAAGTCTGGTACTCGAAACCAATAACTACAATGGCCTAGCGGAAAAGTACACATACCGTTGTAATCGAGAGAGTGTCGACTTTCAGATGCAACAGAAACATTTCGGATTCGCCAATCCGTTAGCGAAATATCGGAGTTTGGAGTTAAGAGATGGTTGATGAACCGTAAAAATTTTCGCAAGTCTGGTTCTCGAAATCAATAACTGGAATGGCCTAAGGGAAAAGTACACACACCATTGTTGTCGGTCGCGTTTCTACTTTCAGATGCAACAGGAATTTCTCGAGTTCGTCTATCCGTTCGAGAGATATGGGAGTTTGGAGTTGAGGAATGGTTGAGAAACCATCAAAATTTTCGCAAGTCTGCTACTCGATACCAATAACTGGAATAGCCTAGGGGAAAAGTACACACACCATTGTAATCGGGCGAGTTTCTACTTTCAGATGCAACAGGAATTTCTCGAGTTCGTCAATCCGTTCGCGAAACATCGGAGTTTGGAGATAAGAGATGGTTGAGAATCCATCAAAATTTTCGCAATTCTGATACTCGAAACCATTAACTGGAACGGCCTAGGGGAAAAGTACACATACCGTTGTAATCGAGAGAGTGTCGACTTTCAGATGCAACAGAAACATTTCCGATTCGTCAATCCGTTAGCGAAATATCGGAGTTTGGAGTTAAGAGATGGTTGAGGAATCATCAAAATTTCCGCAAGTCTGGTTCTCGAAATCAATAACTGGAATTGCCTAGGGGAAAAGCACGAACACCTTTGTAATCGGGCGAGTTTCTACTTTCAGATGCAACAGGAGTTTGTTGAGTTCATGAATCCGTTCGCGAGATATGGTAGTTTGAAGTTAAGGAATGGTTGAGAAACCATCAAAATTTTTGCAAGTCTGGTTCTCGAAATCAATAACTGTAAAGGCCTAGGGGAAAAGTACGCACACCAATGTAATCGGGCGAGTTTCTACATTCAGATGCAACAGGAATTTCTCGAGTTCGTCAATCCGTTCGCGAGATATGGGAGTTTGAAGTTAAGGAATGGTTGAGAAACCATCCAAATTTTCGCAAGTCTGATACTCGAAACCAATAACTACAATGGCCTAGGGGAAAAATACACATACCGTTGTAATCGGGCGAGTTTCTGCTTTCAGATGCAACAGAAAGATTTCGGATTCGTCAACCCGTTAGCGAAATATCGGAGTTTGGAGCTAAGAGATGGTTGAGGAACCGTCATAATTTTCGCAAGTCTGGTTCTCGAAATCAATAACTGGAATGGCCTAGGGGAAAAGTACGCACACCTATTGTAATCGGGCGAGTTTCTACTTTCAGATGCAACAGGAATTTGTCGAGTTCTTCAATCCGTTCGCGAGATATGGGAGTTTGAATTTAAGGAGTGGTTGAGAAACCATCAAAATTTTCGCAAGTCTGATACTCGAAACCAATAACTGGAATGGCCTAGGGGAAAAGTACACACACCATTGTAATCGGGCGAGTTTCTACTTTCAGATGCAACAGGAATGTCTCGAGTTCGTCAATCCGTTCGCGAAACATCGGAGTTTGGAGATAAGAGATGGTTGAGAATCCATCAAAATTTTCGCAATTCTGATACTCGAAACCATTAACTGGAACGGCCTAGGGGAAAAGTACACACACCATTGTAATCGGGCGAGATTCTACTTTCAGATGCAACAGGAATTTCTCGAGTTAATCAATCCGTTCGCGAAATATCGGAGTTTGGAGATAAGAGATAGTTGAGAATCCAACAAAATTTTCGCAAGTCTGATACTCGAAACCAATAACTTGAATGGCCTAGGGGAAATGTACACACACCATTGTAATCGGGCGAGATTCTACTTTCAGATGCAACAGGAATTTCTCGAGTTCGTCAATCCGTTCGCGAAACATCGGAGTTTGGAGATAAGAGATAGTTGAGAATCCATCAAAATTTTCGCAAGTCTGGTTCTCGAAATCAATAACTGGAATGGCCTAGGGAAAAAGTACACACACCATTGTTGTCCGTCGAGTTTCTACTTTCAGATGCAACAGGAATTTCTCGAGTTCGTCAATCCGTTCGCGAGGTATGGGAGTTTGAAGTTAAGGAATGGTTGAGAAACCATCAAAATTTTCGCAAGTCTGACACTCGAAACCAATAACTACAATGGCCTAGGGGGCAAATACACATACCTTTGTAATCGGGCGAGTTTCTGCATTCATATGCAATAGGAATTTCTCGAGTTCGTATATCCGTTCGTGAGATATGGGAGTTTGGATTTAAGGAATGGTTGAGGAACCATCAAAATTTTCGCAAGTCTGCTACTCGAAACCGATAACTGGAATAGCCTAGGGGAAAAGTACAAACACCATTGTAATCGGGCGAGTTTCTACTTTCAGATGCAACAGGAATTTCTCGAGTTCGTCAATCCGTTCGCGAGATATGGGAGTTTGAAGTTAAGGAATGGTTGAGAAACCATTAAAATTTTCGCAAGTCTGGTACTCGAAACCAATAACTGCAGTGGCCTAGGGGAAAAATACAAATACCGTTGTGATCGGGAGAGTTTCTACTTTCAGATGCAATAGGAATTTCTTGAGTTCATCAATCCGTTCGCGAGATATGGTAGTTTGAACTTAAGGAATGGTTGAGAAACCATCAAAATTTTTGAAAGTCTTGTTCTCGTAATCAATAACTGTAAAGGCCTAGGGGAAAAGTACGCACATCATTGTAATCGGGCGAGTTTCTACTTTCAGATGCAACAGGAATTTCTCGAGTTCGTCAATCCGTTCGCGAAACATCGGAGTTTGGAGATAAGAGATGGTTGAGAATCCATCAAAATTTTCGCAATTCTGATACTCGAAACCATTAACTGGAACGGCCTAGGGGAAAAGTACACATACCGTTGTAATCGAGAGAGTGTCGACTTTCAGATGCAACAGAAACATTTCCGATTCGTCAATCCGTTAGCGAAATATCGGAGTTTGGAGTTAAGAGATGGTTGAGGAATCATCAAAATTTCCGCAAGTCTGGTTCTCGAAATCAACAACTGGAATTGCCTAGGGGAAAAGCACGAACACCTTTGTAATCGGGCGAGTTTCTACTTTCAGATGCAACAGGAGTTTCTTGAGTTCATGAATCCGTTCGCGAGATATGGTAGTTTGAAGTTAAGGAATGGTTGAGAAACCATCAAAATTTTTGCAAGTCTGGTTCTCGAAATCAATAACTGTAAAGGCCTAGGGGAAAAGTACGCACACCAATGAAATCGGGCGAGTTTCTACTTTCAGATGCAACAGGAATTTCTCGAATTCGTCAATCCGTTCGCGAGATATGGGAGTTTGAAGTTAAGGAATGGTTGAGAAACCATCCAAATTTTCGCAAGTCTGATACTCGAAACCAATAACTACAATGGCCCAGGGGGAAAAATACACATACCGTTGTAATCGGGAGAGTATGTACTTTCAGATGCAACAGAAAGATTTCGGATTCGTCAACCCGTTAGCGAAATACCGGAGTTTGGAGCTAAGAGATGGTTGAGGAACCGTCATAATTTTCGCAAGTCTGGTTCTCGAAATCAATAACTGGAATGGCCTAGGGGAAAAGTACGCACACCTATTGTAATCGGGCGAGTTTCTACTTTCAGATGCAACAGGAGTCTCTCGAGTTCTTCAATCTGTTCGCGAGATATGGGGGTTTGAACTTAAGGAATGGTGGAGAAACCGTCAAAATTTTAGCATGTCTGATACTCGAAACCAATAACTGGAATGGTCTAGGGGAAAAGTACACACACCATATTAATTGGGCGAGTTCCTACTCTCAGATGCAACAGGAATTTCTCGAGCTCGTCTATCCGTTCGCGAGATATTGGAGTTTGAAGTTAAGGAATGGTTGAGAAACCATCTAAATTCTCGCAAGTCTGTAACTCGAAACCAATAACTGGAACGGCCTAGGGGAAAAATACACATACCGTTGTCATCGGGCGAGTTTCTACTTTCAGATGCGACAGGAACTTCTCGAGTTCGTCTATCCGTTCGCGAGATATTGGAGTTTGAAGTTAAGGAATGGTTGAGAAACCATCTAAACTCTCGCAAGTCTGTAACTCGAAACCAATAACTGGAACGGTCTAGGGGAAAAATACACATACCATTGTAATCGGGCGAGTTTCTACTTTCAGATGCAACAGGAGACTCTCGAGTTCTTCAATCTGTTCGCGAGATCTGGGGGTTTGAACTTAAGGAACGGTGGAGAAACCATCAAAATTTTCGCATGTCTGATACTCGAAACCAATAACTGGAATGGTCTAGGGGAAAAGTACACACACCATATTAATTGGGCGAGTTTCTACTCTCAGATGCAACAGGAATTTCTCGAGTTCGACTATCCGTTCGCGAGATATTGGAGTTTGAAGTTAAGGAATGGTTGAGAAACCATCTAGATTCTCGCAAGTCTGTAACTCGAAACCAATAACTGGAACGGCCTAGGGGAAACATACACATACCGTTGTCATCGGGCGAGTCTCTACTTTCAGATGCAACAGGAATTTCTCGAGTTCGTCAATGCGTTCGCGAAATATGGGAGTTTGAAGTTAAGGAATGGTTGAGAAACCATCAAAATTTTCGCAAGTCTGATACTCGAAACCAATAACTACAAAGGCCTAGGGGAAAAATACACATACCGTTGTAATCGGAAGAGTTTCTACTTTCGGATGCAAGAGGAATTTCTCCAGTTCGTCAATCCGTTCGCGAGATATGGGGGTTTGAAGTTAAGGAATGCTTGAGAAACCATCAAAATTTTCGCAAGTCTGATACTCGAAACCGATAACTAGAATGGCCTCGGGGAAATGTACACACACCATTGCAATCGGGAGAGCTTCTACTTTCAAATGCAACAGGAATTTCTCGAGTTCGTCAATCCGTTCGCGAGATATGGGAGTTTGAAGGTAAGGAATGGTTGTGAAACCATCTAAATTCTCGCAAGTCTGTAACTCGAAACCAATAACTGGAACGGCCTAGGGGAAACATACACTTACCGTTGTCATCGGGCGAGTTTCTACTTTCAGATGCAACAGGAATTTCTCGAGTTCGTCAATCCGTTCGCGAGATATGGGGGTTTGAAGTTAAGGAATGGTTGAGAAACAATCTAGATTCTCGCAAGTCTGTAACTCGAAACCAATAACTGGAACGGCCTAGGGGAAACATACACATACCGTTGTCATCGGGCGAGTCTCTACTTTCAGATGCAACAGGAATTTCTCGAGTTCGTCAATGCGTTCGCGAAATATGGGAGTTTGAAGTTAAGGAATGGTTGAGAAACCATCAAAATTTTCGCAAGTCTGATACTCGAAACCAATAACTACAAAGGCCTAGGGGAAAAATACACATACCGTTGTAATCGGAAGAGTTTCTACTTTCGGATGCAAGAGGAATTTCTCCAGTTCGTCAATCCGTTCGCGAGATATGGGGGTTTGAAGTTAAGGAATGCTTGAGAAACCATCAAAATTTTCGCAAGTCTGATACTCGAAACCGATAACTAGAATGGCCTCGGGGAAATGTACACACACCATTGCAATCGGGAGAGCTTCTACTTTCAAATGCAACAGGAATTTCTCGAGTTCGTCAATCCGTTCGCGAGATATGGGAGTTTGAAGGTAAGGAATGGTTGAGAAACCATCAAAATTTTCGCAAGTCTGACACTCGAAACCAATAACTACAATGGCCTAGGGGGCAAATACACATACCTTTGTAATCGGGCGAGGTTCTGCATTCATATGCAATAGGAATTTCTCGAGTTCGTATATCCGTTCGTGAGATATGGGAGTTTGGAGTTAAGGAATGGTTGAGGAACCATCAAAATTTTCGCAAGTCTGCTACTCGAAACCGATAACTGGAATAGCCTAGGGGAAAAGTACAAACACCATTGTAATCGGGCGAGTTTCTACTTTCAGATGCAACAGGAATTTCTCGAGTTAGTCAATCCGTTCGCGAGGTATGGGGGTTTGAAGTTAAGGAATGGTTGAGAAACCATCTAGATTCTCGCAAGTCTGTAACTCGAAACCAATAACTGGAGCGGCCTAGGGGAAACATACACATACCGTTGTCATCGGGCGAGTTTCTACTTTCAGATGCAACAGGAATTTCTCGAGTTCGTCAATCCGTTCGCGAAACATCGGAGTTTGGAGATAAGAGATGGTTGAGAATCCATCAAAATTTTCGCAATTCTGATACTCGAAACCATTAACTGGAACGGCCTAGGGGAAAAGTACACATACCGTTGTAATCGAGAGAGTGTCTACTTTCAGATGCAACAGAAACATTTCCGATTCGTCAATCCGTTAGCGAAATATCGGAGTTTGGAGTTAAGAGATGGTTGAGGAATCATCAAAATTTCCGCAAGTCTGGTTCTCGAAATCAATAACTGGAATTGCCTAGGGGAAAAGCACGAACACCTTTGTAATCGGGCGAGTTTCTACTTTCAGATGCAACAGGAGTTTCTTGAGTTCATGAATCCGTTCGCGAGATATGGTAGTTTGAAGTTAAGGAATGGTTGAGAAACCATCAAAATTTTTGCAAGTCTGGTTCTCGAAATCAATAACTGTAAAGGCCTAGGGGAAAAGTACGCACACCAATGTAATCGGGCGAGTTTCTACATTCAGATGCAACAGGAATTTCTCGAGTTCGTCAATCCGTTCGCGAGATATGGGAGTTTGAAGTTAAGGAATGGTTGAGAAACCATCCAAATTTTCGCAAGTCTGATACTCGAAACCAATAACTACAATGGCCTAGGGGAAAAATACACATACCGTTGTAATCGGGCGAGTTTCTGCTTTCAGATGCAACAGAATGATTTCGGATTCGTCAACCCGTTAGCGAAATATAGGAGTTTGGAGCTAAGAGATGGTTGAGGAACCGTCATAATTTTCGCAAGTCTGGTTCTCGAAATCAATAACTGGAATGGCCTAGGGGAAAAGTACGCACACCTATTGTAATCGGGCGAGTTTCTACTTTCAGATGCAACAGGAATGTCTCGAGTTCGTCAATCCGTTCGCGAAACATCGGAGTTTGGAGATAAGAGATGGTTGAGAATCCATCAAAATTTTCGCAATTCTGATACTCGAAACCATTAACTGGAACGGCCTAGGGGAAAAGTACACACACCATTGTAATCGGGCGAGATTCTACTTTCAGATGCAACAGGAATTTCTCGAGTTAATCAATCCGTTCGCGAAATATCGGAGTTTGGAGATAAGAGATAGTTGAGAATCCAACAAAATTTTCGCAAGTCTGATACTCGAAACCAATAACTTGAATGGCCTAGGGGAAATGTACACACACCATTGTAATCGGGCGAGATTCTACTTTCAGATGCAACAGGAATTTCTCGAGTTCGTCAATCCGTTCGCGAAACATCGGAGTTTGGAGATAAGAGATAGTTGAGAATCCATCAAAATTTTCGCAAGTCTGATACTCGAAACCGATAACTGGAATAACCTAGGGGAAAAGTACAAACACCATTGTAATCGGGCGAGTTTCTACTTTCAGATGCAACAGGAATTTCTCGAGTTCGTCAATCCGTTCGCGAGATATGGGAGTTTGAAGTTAAGGAATGGTTGAGAAACCATTAAAATTTTCGCAAGTCTGGTATTCGAAACCAATAACTGCAGTGGCCTAGGGGAAAAATACAAATACCGTTGTGATCGGGAGAGTTTCTACTTTCAGATGCAATAGGAATTTCTTGAGTTCATCAATCCGTTCGCGAGATATGGTAGTTTGAAGTTAAGGAATGGTTGAGAAACCATCAAAATTTTTGAAAGTCTTGTTCTCGTAATCAATAACTGTAAAGGCCTAGGGGAAAAGTACGCACACCATTGTAATCGGGCGAGTTTCTACTTTCAGATGCAACAGGAATTTCTTGAGTTCGTCAATCCGTTCGCGAAACATCGGAGTTTAGAGATAAGAGATGGTTGAGAATCCATCAAAATTTTCGCAATTCTGATACTCGAAACCATTAACTGGAACGGCCTAGGGGAAAAGTACACATACCGTTGTAATCGAGAGAGTGTCGACTTTCAGATGCAACAGAAACATTTCCGATTCGTCAATCCGTTAGCGAAATATCGGAGTTTGGAGTTAAGAGATGGTTGAGGAATCATCAAAATTTCCGCAAGTCTGGTTCTCGAAATCAATAACTGGAATTGCCTAGGGGAAAAGCACGAACACCTTTGTAATCGGGCGAGTTTCTACTTTCAGATGCAACAGGAGTTTGTTGAGTTCATGAATCCGTTCGCGAGATATGGTAGTTTGAAGTTAAGGAATGGTTGAGAAACCATCAAAATTTTTGCAAGTCTGGTTCTCGAAATCAATAACTGGAATGGCCTAGGGGAAAAGTACGCACACCTATTGTAATCGGGCGAGTTTCTACTTTCAGATGCAACAGGAATTTGTCGAGTTCTTCAATCCGTTCGCGAGATCTGGGGGTTTGAACTTAAGGAACGGTGGAGAAACCATCAAAATTTTCGCATGTCTGATACTCGAAACCAATAACTGGAATGGTCTAGGGGAAAAGTACACACACCATATTAATTGGGCGAGTTTCTACTCTCAGATGCAACAGGAATTTCTCGAGTTCGTCTATCCGTTCGCGAGGTATTGGAGTTTGAAGTTAAGGAATGGTTGAGAAACCATCTAAATTCTCGCAAGTCTGTAACTCGAAACCAATAACTGGAACGGCCTAGGGGAAAAATACACATACCTTTGTCATCGGGCGAGTTTCTACTTTCAGATGCAACAGGAATTTCTCGAGTTCGTCAATCCGTTCGCGAGATATGGGGGTTTGAAGTTAAGGAATGGTTGAGAAACCATCTAGATTCTCGCAAGTCTGTAACTCGAAACCAATAACTGGAACGGCCTAGGGGAAACGTACACATACCGTTGTCATCGGGCGAGTCTCTACTTTCAGATGCAACAGGAATTTCTCGAGTTCGTCAATGCGTTCGCGAAATATGGGAGTGTGAAGTTAAGGAATGGTTGAGAAACCATCAAAATTTTCGCAAGTCTGATACTCGAAACCAATAACTACAAAGGCCTAGGGGAAAAATACACCTACCGTTGTAATCGGAAGAGTTTCTACTTTCGGATGCAAGAGGAATTTCTCCAGTGCGTCAATCCGTTCGCGAGATATGGGGGTTTGAAGTTAAGGAATGCTTGAGAAACCATCAAAATTTTCGCAAGTCTGATACTCGAAACCGATAACTAGAATGGCCTCGGGGAAATGTACACACACCATTGCAATCGGGAGAGCTTCTACTTTCAAATGCAACAGGAATTTCTCGTGTTCGTCAATCCGTTCGCGAGATATGGGAGTTTGAAGGTAAGGAATGGTTGAGAAACCATCAAAATTTTCGCAAGTCTAATACTCGAAACGAATTACTACAAAGGCCTAGGGGAAAAATACACATACCGCTGTAATCGGAAGAGTTTCTACTTTCGGATGCATGAGGAATTTCCCGAGTTCGTCAATCCGTTCGCGAGATATGGGAGTTTGAAGTTAAGGAATGGTTGAGAAACCATCAAAATTCTCGCAAGTCTGATACTCGAAACCAATAACTACAAAAGCCTAGGGGAAAAACACACATACCGTTGTCATCGGACGAGTTTCTACTTTCAGATGCAACAGGAATTTCTCGAGTTCGTCAATCCGTTCGCGAGATATGGGGGTTTGAAGTTAAGGAATGGTTGAGAAACCATCTAAATTCTCGCAAGTCTGTAACTCGAAACCAATAACTGGAACGGCCTAGGGGAAAAATACACATATCGTTGTCATCGGGCGAGTTTCTACTTTCAGATGCAACAGGAATTTCTCGAGTTCGTCAATCCGTTCGCGAGATATGGGGGTTTGAAGTTAAGGAATGGTTGAGAAACCATCTAAATTCTCGCAAGTCTGTAACTCGAAACCAATAACTGGAACGGCCTAGGGGAAACATACACATACCGTTGTCATCGGGCGAGTTTCTACTTTCAGATGCAACAGGAATTTCTCGAGTTCGTCAATGCGTTCGCGAGATATGGGAGTTTGAAGTTAAGGAATGGTTGAGAAACCATCAAAATTTTCGCAAGTCTGATACTCGAAACCAATAACTACAAAGGCCTAGGGGAAAAATACACATACCGTTGTAATCGGAAGAGTTTCTACTTTCGGATGCAAGAGGAATTTCTCCAGTTCGTCAATCCGTTCGCGAGATATGGGGGTTTGAAGTTAAGGAATGCTTGAGAAACCATCAAAATTTTCGCAAGTCTGATACTCGAAACCGATAACTAGAATGGCCTCGGGGAAATGTACACACACCATTGCAATCGGGAGAGCTTCTACTTTCAAATGCAACAGGAATTTCTCGAGTTCGTCAATCCGTTCGCGAGATATGGGAGTTTGAAGGTAAGGAATGGTTGAGAAACCATCAAAATTTTCGCAAGTCTGATACTCGAAACCAATAACTACAAAAGCCTAGGGGAAAAACACACATACCTTTGTCATCGGGCGAGTTTCAACTTTCAGATGCAACAGGAATTTCTCGAGTTCGTCAATCCGTTCGCGAGATATGGGGGTTTGAAGTTAAGGAATGGTTGAGAAACCATCTAAATTCTCGCAAGTCTGTAACTCGAAACCAATAACTGGAACGGCCTAGGGGAAAAATACACATACCGTTGTCATCGGGCGAGTTTCTACTTTCAGATGCAACAGGAATTTCTCGAGTTCGTCAATCCGTTCGCGAGGTATGGGAGTTTGAGGTTAAGGAATGGTTGAGAAACCATCAAAATTTTCGCAAGTCTGATACTCGAAACCAATAACAACAAAAGCCTAGGGGAAAAACACACATACCGTTGTCATCGTGCGAGTTTCTACTTTCAGATGCAACAGGAATTTCTCGAGTTCGTCAATCCGTTCGCGAGATATGGGGGTTTGAAGTTAAGGAATGGTTGAGAAACCATCTAGATTCTCGCAAGTCTGTAACTCGAAACCAATAACTGGAACGGCCTAGGGGAAACATACACATACCGTTGTCATCGGGCGAGTCTCTACTTTCAGATGCAACAGGAATTTCTCGAGATCGTCAATGCGTTCGCGAGATATGGGAGTTTGAAGTTAAGGAATGGTTGAGAAACCATCAAAATTTTCGCAAGTCTGATACTCGAAACCAATAACTACAAAGGCCTAGGGGAAAAATACACATACCGTTGTAATCGGAAGAGTTTCTACTTTCGGATGCAAGAGGAATTTCTCCAGTTCGTCAATACGTTCGCGAGATATGGGGGTTTGAAGTTAAGGAATGCTTGAGAAACCATCAAAATTTTCGCTAGTCTGATACTCGAAACCGATAACTAGAATGGCCTCGGGGAAATGTACACACACCATTGCAATCGGGAGAGCTTCTACTTTCAAATGCAACAGGAATTTCTCGAGTTCGTCAATCCGTTAGCGAGATATGGGAGTTTGAAATTAAGGAATGCTTGAGAAACCATCAAAATTGTCGCAGGTCTGATACTCGAAACCAATAACTACAAAGGCCTAGGGGAAAAATGCACATACCTTTGTAATCGGGCGAGTTTCCACTTTCAGATGCAACAGGAATTTCTCGAGTGCGTCATTCCGTTCGCGAGATATGGGAGTTTGAAGTTAAGGAATGGTTGAGATACCATCAAAATTCTCGCAATTCTGATACTTGAAACCAATAACTACAAAGGCCTAGTGGAAAAATACACACACCTTTGTAATCGGGCGAGTTTCCACTTTCAGTTGCAACAGGAATTTCTCGAGTTCGTCATTCCGTTCGCGAGACATGGGAGTTCGAAGTTAAGGAATGGTTGAGAAACCATCAAAATTTTCGCAATTCTGATACTCGAAACCAATAACTGGAATGGCCTAGGGGAAAAGTACACACACCATTGTAATCGTGCGAGTTTCTGCATTCAGATGCAACAGGAATTTCTCGAGTTCGACAATCCGTTCGCGAGATATGGGAGTTTGAAGTTAAGGAATGGTTGAGAAACCATCAAAATTTTCGCAAGTCTAATACTCGAAACGAATTACTACAAAGGCCTAGGGGAAAAATACACATACCGCTGTAATCGGAAGAGTTTCTACTTTCGGATGCATGAGGAATTTCCCGAGTTCGTCAATCCGTTCGCGAGATATGGGAGTTTGAAGTTAAGGAATGGTTGAGAAACCATCAAAATTTTCGCAATTCTGATACTCGAAACCAATAACTGGAATGGCCTAGGGGAAAAGTACACACACCATTGTAATCGTGCGAGTTTCTGCATTCAGATGCAACAGGAATTTCTCGAGTTCGACAATCCGTTCGCGAGATATGGGAGTTTGAAGTTAAGGAATGGTTGAGAAACCATCAAAATTTTCGCAAGTCTAATACTCGAAACGAATTACTACAAAGGCCTAGGGGAAAAATACACATACCGCTGTAATCGGAAGAGTCTCTACTTTCAGATGCAACAGGAATTTCTCGAGTTCGTCAGTGCGTTCGCGAAATATGGGAGTTTGAAGTTAAGGAATGGTTGAGAATCCATCAAAATTTTCGCAAGTCTGATACTCGAAACCAATAACTACAAAGGCCTAGGGGAAAAATACACATACCGTTGTAATCGGAAGAGTTTCTACTTTCGGATGCAAGAGGAATTTCTCCAGTTCGTCAATCCGTTCGCGAGATATGGGGGTTTGAAGTTAAGGAATGCTTGAGAAACCATCAAAATTTTCGCAAGTCTGATACTCGAAACCGATAACTAGAATGGCCTCGGGGAAATGTACACACACCATTGCAATCGGGAGAGCTTCTACTTTCAAATGCAACAGGAATTTCTCGTGTTCGTCAATCCGTTCGCGAGATATGGGAGTTTGAAGGTAAGGAATGGTTGAGAAACCATCAAAATTTTCGCAAGTCTAATACTCGAAACGAATTACTACAAAGGCCTAGGGGAAAAATACACATACCGCTGTAATCGGAAGAGTTTCTACTTTCGGATGCATGAGGAATTTCCCGAGTTCGTCAATCCGTTCGCGAGATATGGGAGTTTGAAGTTAAGGAATGGTTGAGAAACCATCAAAATTCTCGCAAGTCTGATACTCGAAACCAATAACTACAAAAGCCTAGGGGAAAAACACACATACCGTTGTCATCGGACGAGTTTCTACTTTCAGATGCAACAGGAATTTCTCGAGTTCGTCAATCCGTTCGCGAGATATGGGGGTTTGAAGTTAAGGAATGGTTGAGAAACCATCTAAATTCTCGCAAGTCTGTAACTCGAAACCAATAACTGGAACGGCCTAGGGGAAAAATACACATACCGTTGTCATCGGGCGAGTTTCTACTTTCAGATGCAACAGGAATTTCTCGAGTTCGTCAATCCGTTCGCGAGATATGGGGGTTTGAAGTTAAGGAATGGTTGAGAAACCATCTAAATTCTCGCAAGTCTGTAACTCGAAACCAATAACTGGAACGGCCTAGGGGAAACATACACATACCGTTGTCATCAGGCGAGTTTCTACTTTCAGATGCAACAGGAATTTCTCGAGTTCGTCAATGCGTTCGCGAGATATAGGAGTTTGAAGTTAAGGAATGGTTGAGAAACCATCAAAATTTTCGCAAGTCTGATACTCGAAACCAATAACTACAAAGGCCTAGGGGAAAAATACACATACCGTTGTAATCGGAAGAGTTTCTACTTTCGGATGCAAGAGGAATTTCTCCAGTTCGTCAATCCGTTCGCGAGATATGGGGGTTTGAAGTTAAGGAATGCTTGAGAAACCATCAAAATTTTCGCAAGTCTGATACTCGAAACCGATAACTAGAATGGCCTCGGGGAAATGTACACACACCATTGCAATCGGGAGAGCTTCTACTTTCAAATGCAACAGGAATTTCTCGAGTTCGTCAATCCGTTCGCGAGATATGGGAATTTGAAGGTAAGGAATGGTTGAGAAACCATCAAAATTTTCGCAAGTCTGATACTCGAAACCAATAACTACAAAAGCCTAGGGGAAAAACACACATACCGTTGTCATCGGGCGAGTTTCAACTTTCAGATGCAACAGGAATTTCTCGAGTTCGTCAATCCGTTCGCGAGGTATGGGAGTTTGAAGTTAAGGAATGGTTGAGAAACCATCTAGATTCTCGCAAGTCTGTAACTCGAAACCAATAACTGGAACGGCCTAGGGGAAACATACACATACCGTTGTCATCGGGCGAGTCTCTACTTTCAGATGCAACAGGAATTTCTCGAGTTCGTCAATCCGATCTCGAGATATGGGAGTTTGAAGTTAAGGAATGGTTGAGAAACCATCAAAATTTTCGCAAGTCTGATACTCGAAACCAATAACTACAAAGGCCTAGGGGAAAAATACACATACCGTTGTAATCGGAAGAGTTTCTACTTTCGGATGCAAGAGGAATTTCTCCAGTTCGTCAATCCGTTCGCGAGATATGGGGGTTTGAAGTTAAGGAATGGTTGAGAAACCATCAAAATTGTCGCAGGTCTGATACTCGAAACCAATAACTACAAAGGCCTAGGGGAAAAATGCACATACCTTTGTAATCGGGCGAGTTTCCACTTTCAGATGCAACAGGAATTTCTCGAGTGCGTCATTCCGTTCGCGAGATATGGGAGTTTGAAGTTAAGGAATGGTTGAGATACCATCAAAATTCTCGCAATTCTGATACTCGAAACCAATAACTACAAAGGCCTAGGGGAAAAATACACACACCTTTGTAATCGGGCGAGTTTCCACTTTCAGTTGCAACAGGAATTTCTCGAGTTCGTCATTCCGTTCGCGAGACATGGGAGTTCGAAGTTAAGGAATGGTTGAGAAACCATCAAAATTTTCGCAATTCTGATACTCGAAACCAATAACTGGAATGGCCTAGGGGAAAAGTACACACACCATTGTAATCGTGCGAGTTTCTGCATTCAGATGCAACAGGAATTTCTCGAGTTCGACAATCCGTTCGCGAGATATGGGAGTTTGAAGTTAAGGAATGGTTGAGAAACCCTCAAAATTTTCGCTAGTCTGATACTCGAAACCAATAACTACAAATGCCTAGGGGAAAGGTACACACACCATTGTAATCGGGCGAGTTTCCACTTTCAGATGCAACAGGAGTTTCTGGAGTTCGTCAATCCGTTCGCGTGATATGGGAGTTTGAAGTTAAGGCATGGTTGAGAAACCATCAAAGTTTTCGCAAGTCTGATACACGAAACCAATAACTACAAAGGCCTAGGGGAAAATGCACATACCTTTGTAATCGGGCGAGTTTCTACTTTCAGATGAAACAGGAATTTCTGGAGTTCGTCAATCCGTTCGCGAGATATGGGGGTTCGAAGTTAACGAATGGTTGAGGAACCGTCAAAATTTTCGCAAGTCTGATACTCGAAACCAATAACTACAAAGGCCTAGGGGAAAAACACACATATCTTTGTAATCGGGCGAGTTTCCAGTTTCAGATGCAACAGGAATTTCTCGAGTTCGTCATCCCGTTCGCGAGATATAGGAGTTTGAAGTTAAGGAATGCTTGAGATACCATCAAAATTCACGCAATTCTGATACCCGAAACCAATAACTACAAAGGCCTAGGGGAAAAATACACACACCTTTGTAATCGGGCGAGTTTCCACTTTCAGATGCAACAGGAATTTCTCGAGTTCGTCATTCCGTTCGCGAGACATGGGAGTTTGAAGTTAAGGAATGGTTGAGATACCATCAAAATTTTCGCAGGTCTGATACTCGAAACCAATAACTACAAAGGCCTAGGGGAAAAATGCTCATACCTTTGTAATCGGGCGAGTTTCCACTTTCAGATGCAACAGGAATTTCTAGAGTTCGTCATTCCGTTCGCGAGACATGGGAGTTTGAAGTTAAGGAATGGTTGAGAAGCCATCAAAATTTTCGCAATTCTGATACTCGAAACCAATAACTGGAATGGCCTAGGGGAAAAGTACACACACCATTGTAATCGTGCGAGTTTCTGCATTCAGATGCAACAGGAATTTCTCGAGTTCGACAATCCGTTCGCGAGATATGGGAGTTTGAAGTTAAGGAATGGTTGAGAAACCCTCAAAATTTTCGCAAGTCTGATACTCGAAACCGATAACTACAAATGCCTAGGGGAAAAATACACATACCTTTGTAATCGGGCGAGTTTCCAGTTTCAGATGCAACAGGAATTTCTCGAGTTCGTCATCCCGTTCGCGAGATATGGGAGTTCGAAGATAAGGAATGGTTGAGAAACCATCAAAATTTTCGCAATTCTGATGCTAGAAACCAATAATTACAATGGCCTAGGGGAAAATACACATACCGTTGTAATCGGGCGAGTTTCCACTTTCAGATGCAACAGGAATTTCTCGAGTGCGTCATTCCGTTCGCGAGATATGGGAGTTTGAAGTTAAGGAATGCTTGAGATACCATCAAAATTCTCGCAATTCTGATACCCGAAACCAATAACTACAAAGGCCTAGGGGAAAAATACACACACCTTTGTAATCGGGCGAGTTTCCACTTTCAGATGCAACAGGAATTTCTCGAGCTCGTCATTCCGTTCGCGAGACATGGGAGTTTGAAGTTAAGGAATGGTTGAGAAGCCATCAAAATTTTCGCAATTCTGATACTCGAAACCAATAACTGGAATGGCCTAGGGGAAAAGTACACACACCATTGTAATCGTGCGAGTTTCTGCTTTCAGATGCAACAGGAATTTCTCGAGTTCGTCAATCCGTTCTCGAGATATGGGAGTTTGAAATTAAGGAATGCTTGAGAAACCATCAAAATTTTCGCCAGCCTGTTACTCGAAACCAATAGCTACAAAGGCCTAGGGGAAAAATGCACATACCTTTGAAATCGGGCGAGTTTCCACTTTCAGATGCAACAGGAATTTCTCGAGTGCGTCATTCCGTTCGCGAGATATGGGAGTTTGAAATTAAGGAATGGTTGAGAAACCATCAAAATTTTCGCAAGTCTGATACACGAAACCAATAACTACAAAGGCCTGGGGGAAAAACACACATATCTTTGTAATCGGGCGAGTTTCTACTTTCAGATGCAACAGGAATTTCTCGAGTTCGTCAATCCGTTCGCGAGATATGGGAGTTCGAAGTTAAGGAATGGTTGAGAAACCATGAAAATTTTCGCAACTCTGATGCTCGATACCAATAACTACAAAGGCCTAGGGGAAAAATACACATACCTTTGTAATCTGGCGGGTTTCCACTCTCAGATGCAACAGGAACTTCTCGAGTTCGTCAATCCGTTCGCGAGATATGGGAGTTTGAACTTAAGGAATGCTTGAGAAACCATCAAAATTTTCGAAATTCTGATGCTAGAAACGAATAACTGGAATGGCCTAGGGGAAAAGTACACAAAGCATGGTAATCGTGCGAGTTTCTGCTTTCAGATGCAACAGGAATTTCTCGAGTTCATCAATCCGTTCGCGAGATATGGGAGTTTGAAGTTAAGGAATGGTTGAGAAACCATCGAAATTTTCGCAATTCTGATGCTAGAAACGAATAACTGGAAGGGCCTAGGGGAAAAGTACACACACAATTCTAGTCGGGCGAGTCTCTACTTTCAGATGCAACAGGAATTTCTCGAGTTCGTCATCCCGTTCGCGAGATATGGGAGTTCGAAGTTAAGGAATGGTTGAGAAACCATCCAAATTTTCGCAATTCTGATGCTAGAAACCAATAACTACAATGGCCTAGGGGAAATACACATACCGTTGTAATCGGGCGAGTTTCTGCTTTCAGATGCAACAGGAATTTCTCGAGTTCGTCATTCCGTTCGCGAGACATGGGAGTTTGAAGTTAAGGAATGGTTGAGAAACCATCAAAATTTTCGCAATTCTGATACTCGAAACAAATAACTGGGATGGCCTAGGGGAAAAGTACACATACCATTGTAATCGTGCGAGTTTCTGGATTCAGACGCAACAGGAATTTCTCGAGTTCGACAATCCGTTCGCGAGATATGGGAGTTTGAAATTAAGGAATGGTTGAGAAACCCTCAAAATTTTCGCAAGTCTGATACTCGAAACCAATAACTACAAATGCCTAGGGGAAAAATGCTCATACCTTTGTAATCGGGCGAGTTTCCCCTTTCAGATGCAACAGGAATTTGTCGAGTTCGTCAATCCGTTCGCGAGATATGGGAGTTTGAAGTTAAGGAATGGTTGAGAAACCATCAAAATTTTCGCAAGTCTGATACACGAAACCAATAACTACAAAGGCCGAGGGGAAAATGCACATACCTTTGTAATCGGGCGAGTTTCCACTTTCAGATGCACAAGACTTTCTCGAGTTCGTCAATCCATTCGCGAGATATGGGAGTTTGAAGTTAAGGAATGGTTGAGAAACTATCAAAATTTTCGCAATTCTGATGCTAGAAACGAACAACTGGAATGGCCTAGGGGAAAAGTACACACACCATTCTAATCGGGCGAGTTTCTACTTTCAGATGCAACAGGAATTTCTGGAGTTCGTCAATCCGTTCGCGAGATATGGGAGTTTGAAATTAACGAATGGTTGAGAAACCATCAAAATTTTCGCAAGTCTGATACTCGAAACCAATAAGTACAAAGGCCTAGGGGAAAAACACACATATCTTTGTAATCGGGCGAGTTTCTGCTTTCAGATGCAACAGGAATTTCTCGATTCCGTCAATCCGTTCGCGAGATATGGGAGTTCGAAGTTAAGGAATGGTTGAGAAACCATCAAAATTTTCGAAATTCTGATGCTAGAAACCAATAATTACAATGGCCTAGGGGAAAATACACATACCGTTGTAATCGGGCGAGTTTCTGCTTTCAGATGCAACAGGAATTTCTCGATTTCGTCAATCCGTTCGCGAGATATGGGAGTTTGAAATTAAGGAATGCTTGAGAAACCATCAAAATTTTCGCAGGTCTGATACTCGAAACCAATAACTATTATATTATACAAAGGCCTAGGGGAAAAATGCACATACATTTGTAATCGGGCGAGTTTCCACTTTCAGATGCAACAGGAATTTCTAGAATGCGTCATTCCGTTCGCGAGATATGGGAGTTTGAAGTTAAGGAATGGTTGAGATACCATCAAAATTCTCGCAATTCTGATACTCGAAACCAATAACTACAAAGGCCTAGGGGAAAAATACACACACCTTTGTAATCGGGCGAGTTTCCACCTTCAGATGCAACAGGAATTTCTCGAGTTCGTCATTCCGTTCGCGAGACATGGGAGTTTGAAGTTAAGGAATGGATGAGAAACCATCAAAATTTTGGCAATTCTGATACTCGAAACCAATAACTGGAATGGCCTATGGGAAAAGTACACACACCATTGTAATCGTGCGAGTTACTGCATTCAGATGCAACAGGAATTTCTCGAGTTCGACAATCCGTTCGCGAGATATGGGAGATTGAAGTTAAGGAATGGTTGAGAAACCCTCAAAATTTCCGCAAGTCTGATACTCGAAACCAATAACTACAAATGCCTAGGGGAAAAATGCACATACCTTTGTAATCGGGCGAGTTTCCACTTTCGGATGAAACAGGAATTTCTCGAGTTTGTCAATCCGTTCGCGAGATATGGGAGTTTGAATTTAAGGAATGGTTGAGATACCATCAAAATTCTCGCAATTCTGATACTCGAAACCAATAACTACAAAGGCCTAGGGGAAAAATACACATACCTTTGAAATCGGGCGAGTTTCCACTTTCAGATGCAACAGGAATTTCTCGAGTGCGTCATTCCGTTCGCGAGATATGGGAGTTTGAAATTAAGGAATGGTTGAGAAACCATCAAAATTTTCGCAAGTCTGATACACGAAACCAATAACTACAAAGGCCTGGGGGAAAAACACACATATCTTTGTAATCGGGCGAGTTTCTACTTTCAGATGCAACAGGAATTTCTCGAGTTCGTCAATCCGTTCGCGAGATATGGGAGTTTGAACTTAAGGAATGCTTGAGAAACCATCAAAATTTTCGCAACTCTGATGCTAGAAACGAATAACTGAAATGGCCTAGGGGAAAAGTAAACACACCATTGTAATCGGGCGAGTTTCTACTTTCAGATGCAACAGGAATTTCTCGAGTTCGTCAATCCGTTCGCGAGATATGGGAGTTTGAAGTTAAGGAATGGTTGAGAAACCATCGAAATTTTCGCGATTCTGATACGAGAAATTTATAACTGGAGTGACCTAGAGTAAAAGTACACACACCATTGTAATCGTGCGAGTTTCTGCTTTCAGATGCAACAGGAATTTCTCGAGTTCGTCAATCCGTTCTCGAGATATGGGAGTTTGAAATTAAGGAATGCTTGAGAAACCATCAAAATTTTCGCCAGTCTGATACTCGAAACCAATAGCTACAAAGGCCTAGGGGAAAAATGCACATACCTTTGAAATCGGGCGAGATTCCACTTTCAGATGCAACAGAAATTTCTCGAGTGCGTCATTCCGTTCGCGAGATATGGGAGTTTGAAATTAAGGAATGGTTGAGAAACCATCAAAATTTTCGCAAGTCTGATACGCGAAACCAATAACTACCAAGGCCTAGGGGAAAAATACACATACCTTTGTAATCGGGAGGATTTCCACTCTCAGATGCAACAGGAATTTCTCGAGTTCGTCAATCCGTTCGCGAGATATGGGAGTTTGAAGTTAAGGAATGGTTGAGAAACCATCAACATTTTCGCAAGTCTGATACTCGAAACCAATAACTGGAATGGCCTAGGAAAAAAGTACACACACCATTGTAATCGCGCATGTTTCTACTTTCAGATGCAACAGGAATTTCTCGAGTTCGTCAATGCGTTCGCGAGAAATGGGAGTTTGAAGTTAAGGAATGGTTGAGAAACTATCAAAATTTTCGCAAGTCTGATACTCGAAACCAATAACTACAATGGCCTAGGGGGAAAATACAGACACCATTCTAATCGGGCGAGTTTCTACTTTCAGATGCAACAGGAATTTCTGGAGTTCGTCAATCCGTTCGCGAGATATGGGAGTTTGAAGTTAACGAATGTTTGAGAAACCATCAAAATTTTCGCAAGTCTGATACACGAAACCAATAACTACAAAGGCCTGGGGGAAAAACACACATATCTTTGTAATCGGGCGAGTTTCTACTTTCAGATGCAACAGGAATTTCTCGAGTTCGTCAATCCGTTCGCGAGATATGGGAGTTTGAACTTAAGGAATGCTTGAGAAACCATCAAAATTTTCGCAACTCTGATGCTAGAAACGAATAACTGAAACGGCCTAGGGGAAAAGTACACACACCATTGTAATCGGGCGAGTTTCTACTTTCAGATGCAACAGGAACTTCTCGATTTCGTCAATCCGTTCGCGAGAAATGGGAGTTTGAAGTTAAGGAATGGTTGAGAAACTATCAAAATTTTCGCAAGTCTGATACTCGAAACCAATAACTACAATGGCCAAGGGGGAAAATACACATACCTTTGTAATCGGGCGAGTTTCCACTTTCAGATGCAACAGGAATTTCTCGAGTTCGTCAATCCGTTCGCGAGATATGGGAGTTTGAAGTTAAGGAATGGTTGAGAAACCATCGAAATTTTCGCGATTCTGATACGAGAAATCTATAACTGGAGTGACCTAGAGTAAAAGTACACACACCATTGTAATCGTGCGAGTTTCTGCTTTCAGATGCAACAGGAATTTCTCGAGTTCGTCAATCCGTTCTCGAGATATGGGAGTTTGACATTAAGGAATGGTTGAGAAACCATCAAAATTTTCGCAAGTCTGATACGCGAAACCAATAACTACCAAGGCCTAGGGGAAAAATACACATACCTTTGTAATCGGGAGGATTTCCACTCTCAGATGCAACAGGAATTTCTCGAGTTCGTCAATCCGTTCGCGAGATATGGGAGTTTGAAGTTAAGGAATGGTTGAGAAACCATCAACATTTTCGCAAGTCTGATACTCGAAACCAATAACTGGAATGGCCTAGGAGAAAAGTACACACACCATTGTAATCAAGCATGTTTCTACTTTCAGATGCAACAGGAATTTCTCGAGTTCGTCAATGCGTTCGCGAGAAATGGGAGTTTGAAGTTAAGGAATGCTTGAGAAACCATCAAAATTTTCGCAACTCTGATGCTAGAAACGAATAACTGAAATGGCCTAGGGGAAAAGTACACACACCATTGTAATCGGGCGAGTTTCTACTTTCAGATGCAACAGGAACTTCTCGATTTCGACAATCCGTTCGCGAGAAATGGGAGTTTGAAGTTAAGGAATGGTTGAGAAACTATCAAAATTTTCGCAAGTCTGATACTCGAAACCAATAACTACAATGGCCTAGGGGGAAAATACACATACCTTTGTAATCGGGCGAGTTTCCACTTTCAGATGCAACAGGAATTTCTCGAGTTCGTCAATCCGTTCGCGAGATATGGGAGTTTGAAGTTAAGGAATGGTTGAGAAACCATCAACATTTTCGCAAGTCTGATACTCGAAACCAATAACTGGAATGGCCTAGGAGAAAAGTACACACACCATTGTAATAGCGCATGTTTCTACTTTCAGATGCAACAGGAATTTCTCGAGTTCGTCAATGCGTTCGCGAGAAATGGGAGTTTGAAGTTAAGGAATGCTTGAGAAACCATCAAAATTTTCGCAACTCTGATGCTAGAAACGAATAACTGAAATGGCCTAGGGGAAAAGTACACACACCATTGTAATCGGGCGAGTTTCTACTTTCAGATGCAACAGGAACTTCTCGATTTCGACAATCCGTTCGCGAGAAATGGGAGTTTGAAGTTAAGGAATGGTTGAGAAACTATCAAAATTTTCGCAAGTCTGATACTCGAAACCAATAACTACAATGGCCTAGGGGGAAAATACACATACCATTGTAATCGTGCGAGTTTCTGCTTTCAGATGCAACAGGAATTTCTCGAGTTCGTCAATCCGTTCTCGAGATATGGGAGTTTGAAATTAAGGAATGCTTGAGAAACCATCAAAATTTTCGCCAGCCTGATACTCGAAACCAATAGCTACGAAGGCCTAGGGGAAAAATGCACATACCTTTGAAATCGGGCGAGTTTCCACTTTCAAACGCAACAGGAATTTCTCGAGTGCGTCATTCCGTTCGCGAGATATGGGAGTTTGAAATTAAGGAATGGTTGAGAAACCATCAAAATTTTCGCAAGTCTGATACGCGAAACCAATAACTACCAAGGCCTAGGGGAAAAATACACATACCTTTGTAATCGGGAGGATTTCCACTCTCAGATGCAACAGGAATTTCTCGAGTTCGTCAATCCGTTCGCGAGATATGGGAGTCTGAAGTTAAGGAATGGTTGAGAAACCATCAACATTTTCGCAAGTCTGATACTCGAAACCAATAACTGGAATGGCCTAGGAGAAAAGTACACACACCATTGTAATCGCGCATGTTTCTACTTTCAGATGCAACAGGAATTTCTCGAGTTCGTCAATGCGTTCGCGAGAAATGGGAGTTTGAAGTTAAGGAATGGTTGAGAAACTATCAGAATTTTCGCAAGTCTGATACTCGAAACCAATAACTACAATGGCCTAGGGGGAAAATACAGACACCATTCTAATCGGGCGAGTTTCTACTTTCAGATGCAACAGGAATTTCTGGAGTTCGTCAATCCGTTCGCGAGATATGGGAGTTTGAAGTTAACGAATGTTTGAGAAACCATCAAAATTTTCGCAAGTCTGATACACGAAACCAATAACTACAAAGGCCTGGGGGAAAAACACACATATCTTTGTAATCGGGCGAGTTTCTACTTTCAGATGCAACAGGAATTTCTCGAGTTCGTCAATCCGTTCGCGAGATATGGGAGTTTGAACTTAAGGAATGCTTGAGAAACCATCAAAATTTTCGCAACTCTGATGCTAGAAACGAATAACTGAAATGGCCTAGGGGAAAAGTACACACACCATTGTAATCGGGCGAGTTTCTACTTTCAGATGCAACAGGAACTTCTCGATTTCGTCAATCCGTTCGCGAGAAATGGGAGTTTGAAGTTAAGGAATGGTTGAGAAACTATCAAAATTTTCGCAAGTCTGATACTCGAAACCAATAACTACAATGGCCTAGGGGGAAAATACACACACCTTTGTAATCGGGCGAGTTTCCACTTTCAGATGCAACAGGAATTTCTGGAGTTCGTCAATCCGTTCGCGAGATATGGGAGTTTGAAGTTAAGGAATGGTTGAGAAACCATCGAAATTTTCGCGATTCCGATACGAGAAATCTATAACTGGAGTGACCTAGAGTAAAAGTACACACACCATTCTAATCGTGCGAGTTTCTACTTTCAGATGCAACAGGAATTTCTGGAGTTCGTCAATCCGTTCGCGAGATATGGGAGTTTGAAGTTAAGGAATGGTTGAGAAACCATCAAAATTTTCGCAAGCCTGATACACGAAACCAATAACTACAAAGGCCTAGGGGAAAAATGCACATACCTTTGTAATCGGGCGAGTTTCCACTTTCAGATGCAACAGGAATTGCTCGAGTGCTTCATTCCGTTCGCGAGATATGGGAGTTTGAAGTTAAGGAATGGTTGAGAAACTATCAAAATTTTCGCAAATCTGATACACGAAACCAATAACTACAAAGGCCTAGGGGAAAAACACACATATCTTTGTAATCGGGCGAGTTTCCAGTTTCAGATGCAACAGGAATTTCTCGAGTTCGTCATCCCGTTCGCGAGATATGGGAGTTCGAAGTTAAGGAATGGTTGAGAAACCATGAAAATTTTCGCAAGTCTGATACTCGATACCAATAACTACAAAGGCCTAGGGGAAAAATACACATACCTTTGTAATCTGGCGGGTTTCCACTCTCAGATGCAACAGGAACTTCTCGAGTTCGTCAATCCGTTCGCGAGATATGGGAGTTTGAACTTAAGGAATGCTTGAGAAACCATCAAAATTTTCGCAATTCTGATGCTAGAAACGAATAACTGGAATGGCCTAGGGGAAAAGTACACAAAGCATGGTAATCGTGCGAGTTTCTGCTTTCAGATGCAACAGGAATTTCTCGAGTTCATCAATCCGTTCGCGAGATATGGGAGTTTGAAGTTAAGGAATGGTTGAGAAACCATCGAAATTTTCGCAATTCTGATGCTAGAAACGAATAACTGGAAGGGCCTAGGGGAAAAGTACACACACAATTCTGGTCGGGCGAGTCTCTACTTTCAGATGCAACAGGAATTTCTCGAGTTCGTCATCCCGTTCGCGAGATATGGGAGTTCGAAGTTAAGGAATGGTTGAGAAACCATCCAAATTTTCGCAATTCTGATGCTAGAAACCAATAACTACAATGGCCTAGGGGAAATACACATACCGTTGTAATCGGGCGAGTTTCTGCTTTCAGATGCAACAGGAATTTCTCGAGTTCGTCATTCCGTTCGCGAGACATGGGAGTTTGAAGTTAAGGAATGGTTGAGAAACCATCAAAATTTTCGCAATTCTGATACTCGAAACAAATAACTGGGATGGCCTAGGGGAAAAGTACACACACCATTGTAATCGTGCGAGTTTCTGGATTCAGACGCAACAGGAATTTCTCGAGTTCGACAATCCGTTCGCGAGATATGGGAGTTTGAAATTAAGGAATGGTTGAGAAACCCTCAAAATTTTCGCAAGTCTGATACTCGAAACCAATAACTACAAATGCCTAGGGGAAAAATGCTCATACCTTTGTAATCGGGCGAGTTTCCCCTTTCAGATGCAACAGGAATTTGTCGAGTTCGTCAATCCGTTCGCGAGATATGGGAGTTTGAAGTTAAGGAATGGTTGAGAAACCATCAAAATTTTCGCAAGTCTGATACACGAAACCAATAACTACAAAGGCCGAGGGGAAAATGCACATACCTTTGTAATCGGGCGAGTTTCCACTTTCAGATGCACAGGACTTTCTCGAGTTCGTCAATCCATTCGCGAGATATGGGAGTTTGAAGTTAAGGAATGGTTGAGAAACTATCAAAATTTTCGCAATTCTGATGCTAGAAACGAACAACTGGAATGGCCTAGGGGAAAAGTACACACACCATTCTAATCGGGCGAGTTTCTACTTTCAGATGCAACAGGAATTTCTGGAGTTCGTCAATCCGTTCGCGAGATATGGGAGTTTGAAATTAACGAATGGTTGAGAAACCATCAAAATTTTCGCAAGTCTGATACTCGAAACCAATAAGTACAAAGGCCTAGGGGAAAAACACACATATCTTTGTAATCGGGCGAGTTTCTGCTTTCAGATGCAACAGGAATTTCTCGAGTTCGTCAATCCGTTCGCGAGATATGGGAGTTTGAAATTAAGGAATGCTTGAGAAACCATCAAAATTTTCGCAGGTCTGATACTCGAAACCAATAACTATTATATTATACAAAGGCCTAGGGGAAAAATGCACATACATTTGTAATCGGGCGAGTTTCCACTTTCAGATGCAACAGGAATTTCTAGAATGCGTCATTCCGTTCGCGAGATATGGGAGTTTGAAGTTAAGGAATGGTTGAGATACCATCAAAATTCTCGCAATTCTGATACTCGAAACCAATAACTACAAAGGCCTAGGGGAAAAATACACACACCTTTGTAATCGGGCGAGTTTCCACCTTCAGATGCAACAGGAATTTCTCGAGTTCGTCACTCCGTTCGCGAGACATGGGAGTTTGAAGTTAAGGAATGGATGAGAAACCATCAAAATTTTGGCAATTCTGATACTCGAAACCAATAACTGGAATGGCCTATGGGAAAAGTACACACACCATTGTAATCGTGCGAGTTACTGCATTCAGATGCAACAGGAATTTCTCGAGTTCGACAATCCGTTCGCGAGATATGGGAGATTGAAGTTAAGGAATGGTTGAGAAACCCTCAAAATTTTCGCAAGTCTGATACTCGAAACCAATAACTACAAATGCCTAGGGGAAAAATGCACATACCTTTGTAATCGGGCGAGTTTCCACTTTCGGATGAAACAGGAATTTCTCGAGTTTGTCAATCCGTTCGCGAGATATGGGAGTTTGAATTTAAGGAATGGTTGAGATACCATCAAAATTCTCGCAATTCTGATACTCGAAACCAATAACTACAAAGGCCTAGGGGAAAAATACACACACCTTTGTAATCGGGCGAGTTTCCACTTTCAGATGCAACAGGAATTTCTGGAGTTCGTCAATCCGTTCGCGAGATATGGGGGTTTGAATTTAACGAATGGTTGAGGAACCGTCAAAATTTTCGGAAGTCTGATACTCGAAACCAATAACTACAAAGGCCTAGGGGAAAAACACACATATCTTTGTAATCGGGCGAGTTTCCAGTTTCAGATGTAACAGGAATTTCTCGAGTTCGTCATCCCGTTCGCGAGATATGGGAGTTCGAAGTTAAGGAATGGTTGAGAAACCATTAAAATTTTCGCAATTTTGATGCTAGAAACCAATGACTACAATGGCCTAGGGGAAAATACACATACCGTTGTAATCGGGCGAGTTTCTGCTTTCACATGCAACAGGAATTTCTCGAGTTCGTCAATCCGTTCGCGAGATATGGGAGCTTGAAGTGAAGGAATGCTTGAGAAACCATCAAAATTTTCGCAAGTCTGATACTCGAAACCAATAACTACAAAGGCCTAGGGGAAAAATACACATACCTTTGTAATCTGGCGGGTTTCCACTCTCAGATGCAACAGGAATTTCTCGAGTTCGTCAATCCGTTCGCGAGATATGGGAGTTTGAACTTAAGGAATGCTTGAGAAACCATCAAAATTTTCGCAATTCTGATGCTAGAAACGAATAACTGGAATGGCCTAGGGGAAAAGTACACAAAGCATGGTAATCGTGCGAGTTTCTGCTTTCAGATGCAACAGGAATTTCTCGAGTTCATCAATCCGTTCGCGAGATATGGGAGTTTGATGTTAAGGAATGGTTGAGAAACCATCGAAATTTTCGCAATTCTGATGCTAGAAACGAATAACTGGAAGGGCCTAGGGGAAAAGTACACACACAATTCTAGTCGGGCGAGTCTCTACTTTCAGATGCAACAGGAATTTCTCGAGTGCGTCAATCCGTTCGCGAGATATGGGAGTTTGAAGTTAAGGAATGGTTGAGAAACCCTCAAAATTTTCGCAAGTCTGATACTCGAAACCAATAACTACAAAGGCCTAGGGGAAAAACACACATATCCTTGTAATCGGGCGAGTTTCCAGTTTCAGATGCAACAGGAATTTCTCGAGTTCGTCATCCCGTTCGCGAGATATGGGAGTTCGAAGTTAAGGAATGGTTGAGAAACCATGAAAATTTTCGCAATTTTGATGCTAGAAACCAATAACTACAATGGCCTAGGGGAAAAGACGCATACCGTTGTAATCGCGCGAGTTTCTGCTTTCACATGCAACAGGAATTTCTCGAGTTCGTCAATCCGTTCGCGAGATATGGGAGTTTGAACTTAAGGAATGCTTGAGAAACCATCAAAATTTTCGCAATTCTGATGCTAGAAACGAATAACTGGAATGGCCTAGGGGAAAAGTACACAAAGCATGGTAATCGTGCGAGTTTCTGCTTTCAGATGCAACAGGAATTTCTCGAGTTCATCAATCCGTTCGCGAGATATGGGAGTTTGAAGTTAAGGAATGGTTGAGAAACCATCGAAATTTTCGCAATTCTGATGCTAGAAACGAATAACTGGAAGGGCCTAGGGGAAAAGTACACACACAATTCTAGTCGGGCGAGTCTCTACTTTCAGATGCAACAGGAATTTCTCGAGTTCGTCAATCCGTTCGCGAGATATGGGAGTTTGAAGTTAAGGAATGGTTGAGAAACCCTCAAAATTTTCGCAAGTCTGATACTCGAAACCCATAAGTACAAAGGCCTAGGGGAAAACCCACATATCTTTGTAATCGGGCGAGTTTCCAGTTTCAGATGCAACAGGAATTTCTCGAGTTCGTCATCCCGTTCGCGAGATATGGGAGTTCGAAGTTAAGGAATGGTTGAGAAACCGTCAAAATTTTCGCAAGTCTGATACTCGAAACCAATAACTACAAAGGCCTAGGGGAAAACACACATATCTTTGTAATCGGGCGAGTTTCCAGTTTCAGATGCAACAGGAATTTCTCGAGTTCGTCATCCCGTTCGCGAGATATGGGAGTTCGAAGTTAAGGAATGGTTGAGAAACCATCAAAATTTTCGCAATTCTGATGCTAGAAACCAATAATTACAATGGCCTAGGGGAAAATACACATACCGTTGTAATCGGGCGAGTTTCTGCTTTCAGATGCAACAGGAATTTCTCGATTTCGTCTATCCGTTCGCGAGATATGGGAGTTTGAAATTAAGGAATGCTTGAGAAACCATCAAAATTTTCGCAGGTCTGATACTCGAAACCAATAACTATTATACAAAGGCCTAGGGGGAAAATGCACATACCTTTGTAATCGGGCGAGTTTCCACTTTCAGATGCAACAGGAATTTCTAGAATGCGTCATTCCGTTCGCGAGGTATGGGAGTTTGAAGTTAAGGAATGGTTGAGATACCATCAAAATTCTCGCAATTCTGATACTCGAAACCAATAACTACAAAGGCCTAGGGGAAAAATACACACACCTTTGTAATCGGGCGAGTTTCCACTATCAGATGCAACAGGAATTTCTCGAGTTCGTCATTCCGTTCGCGAGACATGGGAGATCGAAGTTAAGGAATGGTTGAGAAACCATCAAAATTTTCGCAATTCTGATACTCGAAACCAATAACTATTTACAAAGGCCTAGGGGAAAAATACACACACCTTTGTAATCGGGCGAGTTTCCACTTTCAGATGCAACAGGAATTTCTGGAGTTCGTCAATCCGTTCGCGAGATATGGGGGTTTGAAGTTAACGAATGGTTGAGGAACCGTCAAAATTTTCGCAACTCTGATGCTAGAAACGAGTAACTGGAATGGCCTAGGGGAAAAGTACACACACCATTGTAATCGGGCGAGTTTCCACTTTCAGATGCAACAGGAGTTTCTGGAGTTCGTCAATCCGTTCGCGTGATATGGGAGTTTGAAGTTAAGGCATGGTTGAGAAACCATCAAAGTTTTCGCAAGTCTGATACACGAAACCAATAACTACAAAGGCCTAGGGGAAAATGCACATACCTTTGTAATCGGGCGAGTTTCCACTTTCAGATGCAACAGGAATTTCTCGAGTGCGTCATTCCGTTCGCGAGATATGGGAGTTTGAAGTTAAGGAATGGTTGAGATACCATCAAAATTCTCGCAATTCTGATACTCGAAACCAATAACTACAAAGGCCTAGGGGAAAAATACACACACTTTTGTAATCGGGCGAGTTTCCACTTTCAGTTGCAACAGGAATTTCTCGAGTTCGTCATTCCGTTCGCGAGACATGGGAGTTCGAAGTTAAGGAATGGTTGAGAAACCATCAAAATTTTCGCAATTCTGATACTCGAAACCAATAACTGGAATGGCCTAGGGGAAAAGTACACACACCATTGTAATCGTGCGAGTTTCTGCATTCAGATGCAACAGGAATTTCTCGAGTTCGACAATCCGTTCGCGAGATATGGGAGTTTGAAGTTAAGGAATGGTTGAGAAACCCTCAAAATTTTCGCTAGTCTGATACTCGAAACCAATAACTACAAATGCCTAGGGGAAAAATACACATATCTTTGTAACCGGGCGAGTTTCCAGTTTCAGATGCAACAGGAATTTCTCGAGTGCGTCATTCCGTTCGCGAGATATGGGAGTTTGAAGTTAAGGAATGGTTGAGAAACCATTAAAATTTTCGCAATTCTGATGCTAGAAACCAATAATTGCAATGGCCTAGGGGAAAATACACATAGCGTTGTAATCGGGCGAGTTTCTGCTCTCAGATGCAACAGGAATTTCTCGAGTTCGTCAATCCGTTAGCGAGATATGGGAGTTTGAAATTAAGGAATGCTTGAGAAACCATCAAAATTTTCGCAGGTCTGATACTCGAAACCAATAACTACAAAGGCCTAGGGGAAAAATGCACATACCTTTGTAATCGGACGAGATTCCACTTTCAGATGCAACAGGAATTTCTCGAGTGCGTCATTCCGTTCGCGAGATATGGGAGTTTGAAGTTAAGGAATGGTTGAGATACCATCAAAATTCTCGCAATTCTGATACTCGAAACCAATAACTACAAAGGCCTAGGGGAAAAATACACACACCTTTGTAATCGGGCGAGTTTCCACTTTCAGTTGCAACAGGAATTTCTCGAGTTCGTCATTCCGTTCGCGAGACATGGGAGTTCGAAGTTAAGGAATGGTTGAGAAACCATCAAAATTTTCTCAATTCTGATACTCGAAACCAATAACTGGAATGGCCTAGGGGAAAAGTACACACACCATTGTAATCGTGCGAGTTTCTGCATTCAGATGCAACAGGAATTTCTCGAGTTCGACAATCCGTTCGCGAGATATGGGAGTTTGAAGTTAAGGAATGGTTGAGAAACCCTCAAAATTTTCGCTAGTCTGATACTCGAAACCAATAACTACAAATGCCTAGGGGAAAAATACACATATCTTTGTAACCGGGCGAGTTTCCTGTTTCAGATGCAACAGGAATTTCTCGAGTTCGTCAATCCGTTCGCGAGATATGGGAGTTTGAACTTAAGGATTGCTTGAGAAACCATCAAAATTTTCGCAACTCTGATGCTAGAAACGAGTAACTGGAATGGCCTAGGGGAAAAGTACACACACCATTGTAATCGGGCGAGTTTCCACTTTCAGATGCAACAGGAGTTTCTGGAGTTCGTCAATCCGTTCGCGTGATATGGGAGTTTGAAGTTAAGGCATGGTTGAGAAACCATCAAAGTTTTCGCAAGTCTGATACACGAAACCAATAACTACAAAGGCCTAGGGGAAAATGCACATACCTTTGTAATCGGGCGAGTTTCTACTTTCAGATGAAACAGGAATTTCTGGAGTTCGTCAATCCGTTCGCGAGATATGGGGGTTCGAAGTTAACGAATGGTTGAGGAACCGTCAAAATTTTCGCAAGTCTGATACTCGAAACCAATAACTACAAAGGCCTAGGGGAAAAACACACATATCTTTGTAATCGGGCGAGTTTCCAGTTTCAGATGCAACAGGAATTTCTCGAGTTCGTCATCCCGTTCGCGAGATATAGGAGTTTGAAGTTAAGGAATGCTTGAGATACCATCAAAATTCACGCAATTCTGATACCCGAAACCAATAACTACAAAGGCCTAGGGGAAAAATACACACACCTTTGTAATCGGGCGAGTTTCCACTTTCAGATGCAACAGGAATTTCTCGAGTTCGTCATTCCGTTCGGGAGACATGGGAGTTTGAAGTTAAGGAATGGTTGAGATACCATCAAAATTTTCGCAGGTCTGATACTCGAAACCAATAGCTACAAAGGCCTAGGGGAAAAATGCTCATACCTTTGTAATCGGGCGAGTTTCCACTTTCAGATGCAACAGGAACTTCTATAGTTCGTCATTCCGTTCGCGAGACATGGGAGTTTGAAGTTAAGGAATGGTTGAGAAGCCATCAAAATTTTCGCAATTCTGATACTCGAAACCAATAACTGGAATGGCCTAGGGGAAAAGTACACACACCATTGTAATCGTGCGAGTTTCTGCATTCAGATGCAACAGGAATTTCTCGAGTTCGACAATCCGTTCGCGAGATATGGGAGTTTGAAGTTAAGGAATGTTTGAGAAACCCTCAAAATTTTCGCAAGTCTGATACTCGAAACCGATAACTATAAATGCCTAGGGGAAAAATACACATATCTTTGTAATCGGGCGAGTTTCCACTTTCGGATGAAACAGGAATTTTTCGAGTTTGTCAATCCGTTCGCGAGGTATGGGAGTTTGAATTTAAGGAATGGTTGAGATACCATCAAAATTCTCGCAATTCTGATACTCGAAACCAATAACTACAATGGCCTAGGGGAAAATACGCATACCGTTGTAATCGCGCGAGTTTCTGCTTTCACATGCAACAGGAATTTCTGGATTTCGTCAATCCGTTCGCGAGATATGGGGGTTTGAAGTTAACGAATGGTTGTGGAACCGTCAAAATTTTCGGAAGTCTGATACTCGAAACCAATAACTACAAAGGCCTAGGGGAGAAACACACATATCTTTGTAATCGGGCGAGTTTCCAGTTTCAGATGTAACAGGAATTTCTCGAGTTCGTCATCCCGTTCGCGAGAAATGGCAGTTTGAACTTAAGGAATGCCTGAAAAACCATCAAAATTTTCGCAATTCTGATGCTAGAAACGAATAACTGGAATGACCTAGGGAAAAAGTACACACACCATTCTAATCGGGCGAGTGTCTACTTTCAGATGCAACAGGAGTTTCTGGAGTTCGTCAATCCGTTCGCGAGATATGGGAGTTTGAAGTTAAGGCATGGTTGAGAAACCATCAAAGTTTTCGCAAGTCTGATACACGAAACCAATAACTACAAAGGCCTAGGGGAAAATGCACATACCTTTGTAATCGGGCGAGTTTCCACTTTCAAATGCACAGGAATTTCTCGAGTACGTCAATCCGTTCGCGAGATATGGCAGTTTGAACTTAAGGAATGCCTGAAAAACCATCAAAATTTTCGCAATTCTGATGCTAGAAACGAATAACTGGAATGGCCTAGGGGAAAAGTACACAAAGCATGGTAATCGTGCGAGTTTCTGCTTTCAGATGCAACAGGAATTTCTCGAGTTCATCAATCCGTTCGCGAGATATGGGAGTTTGAAGTTAAGGAATGGTTGAGAAACCATCGAAATTTTCGCAATTCTGATGCTAGAAACGAATAACTGGAAGGGCCTAGGGGAAAAGTACACACACAATTCTAGTCGGGCGAGTCTCTACTTTCAGATGCAACAGGAATTTCTCGAGTTCGTCAATCCGTTCGCGAGATATGGGAGTTTGAAGTTAAGGAATGGTTGAGAAACCCTCAAAATTTTCGCAAGTCTGATACTCGAAACCCATAAGTACAAAGGCCTAGGGGAAAACCCACATATCTTTGTAATCGGGCGAGTTTCCAGTTTCAGATGCAACAGGAATTTCTCGAGTTCGTCATTCCGTTCGCGAGACATGGGAGATCGAAGTTAAGGAATGGTTGAGAAACCATCAAAATTTTCGCAATTCTGATACTCGAAACCAATAACTATTTACAAAGGCCTAGGGGAAAAATACACACACCTTTGTAATCGGGCGAGTTTCCACTTTCAGATGCAACAGGAATTTCTGGAGTTCGTCAATCCGTTCGCGAGATATGGGGGTTTGAAGTTAACGAATGGTTGAGGAACCGTCAAAATTTTCGCAACTCTGATGCTAGAAACGAGTAACTGGAATGGCCTAGGGGAAAAGTACACACACCATTGTAATCGGGCGAGTTTCCACTTTCAGATGCAACAGGAGTTTCTGGAGTTCGTCAATCCGTTCGCGTGATATGGGAGTTTGAAGTTAAGGCATGGTTGAGAAACCATCAAAGTTTTCGCAAGTCTGATACACGAAACCAATAACTACAAAGGCCTAGGGGAAAATGCACATACCTTTGTAATCGGGCGAGTTTCCACTTTCAGATGCAACAGGAATTTCTCGAGTGCGTCATTCCGTTCGCGAGATATGGGAGTTTGAAGTTAAGGAATGGTTGAGATACCATCAAAATTCTCGCAATTCTGATACTCGAAACCAATAACTACAAAGGCCTAGGGGAAAAATACACACACTTTTGTAATCGGGCGAGTTTCCACTTTCAGTTGCAACAGGAATTTCTCGAGTTCGTCATTCCGTTCGCGAGACATGGGAGTTCGAAGTTAAGGAATGGTTGAGAAACCATCAAAATTTTCGCAATTCTGATACTCGAAACCAATAACTGGAATGGCCTAGGGGAAAAGTACACACACCATTGTAATCGTGCGAGTTTCTGCATTCAGATGCAACAGGAATTTCTCGAGTTCGACAATCCGTTCGCGAGATATGGGAGTTTGAAGTTAAGGAATGGTTGAGAAACCCTCAAAATTTTCGCTAGTCTGATACTCGAAACCAATAACTACAAATGCCTAGGGGAAAAATACACATATCTTTGTAACCGGGCGAGTTTCCAGTTTCAGATGCAACAGGAATTTCTCGAGTGCGTCATTCCGTTCGCGAGATATGGGAGTTTGAAGTTAAGGAATGGTTGAGAAACCATTAAAATTTTCGCAATTCTGATGCTAGAAACCAATAATTGCAATGGCCTAGGGGAAAATACACATAGCGTTGTAATCGGGCGAGTTTCTGCTCTCAGATGCAACAGGAATTTCTCGAGTTCGTCAATCCGTTAGCGAGATATGGGAGTTTGAAATTAAGGAATGCTTGAGAAACCATCAAAATTTTCGCAGGTCTGATACTCGAAACCAATAACTACAAAGGCCTAGGGGAAAAATGCACATACCTTTGTAATCGGACGAGATTCCACTTTCAGATGCAACAGGAATTTCTCGAGTGCGTCATTCCGTTCGCGAGATATGGGAGTTTGAAGTTAAGGAATGGTTGAGATACCATCAAAATTCTCGCAATTCTGATACTCGAAACCAATAACTACAAAGGCCTAGGGGAAAAATACACACACCTTTGTAATCGGGCGAGTTTCCACTTTCAGTTGCAACAGGAATTTCTCGAGTTCGTCATTCCGTTCGCGAGACATGGGAGTTCGAAGTTAAGGAATGGTTGAGAAACCATCAAAATTTTCGCAATTCTGATACTCGAAACCAATAACTGGAATGGCCTAGGGGAAAAGTACACACACCATTGTAATCGTGCGAGTTTCTGCATTCAGATGCAACAGGAATTTCTCGAGTTCGACAATCCGTTCGCGAGATATGGGAGTTTGAAGTTAAGGAATGGTTGAGAAACCCTCAAAATTTTCGCTAGTCTGATACTCGAAACCAATAACTACAAATGCCTAGGGGAAAAATACACATATCTTTGTAACCGGGCGAGTTTCCTGTTTCAGATGCAACAGGAATTTCTCGAGTTCGTCAATCCGTTCGCGAGATATGGGAGTTTGAACTTAAGGATTGCTTGAGAAACCATCAAAATTTTCGCAACTCTGATGCTAGAAACGAGTAACTGGAATGGCCTAGGGGAAAAGTACACACACCATTGTAATCGGGCGAGTTTCCACTTTCAGATGCAACAGGAGTTTCTGGAGTTCGTCAATCCGTTCGCGTGATATGGGAGTTTGAAGTTAAGGCATGGTTGAGAAACCATCAAGGTTTTCGCAAGTCTGATACACGAAACCAATAACTACAAAGGCCTAGGGGAAAATGCACATACCTTTGTAATCGGGCGAGTTTCTACTTTCAGATGAAACAGGAATTTCTGGAGTTCGTCAATCCGTTCGCGAGATATGGGGGTTCGAAGTTAACGAATGGTTGAGGAACCGTCAAAATTTTCGAAAGTCTGATACTCGAAACCAATAACTACAAAGGCCTAGGGGAAAAACACACATATCTTTGTAATCGGGCGAGTTTCCAGTTTCAGATGCAACAGGAATTTCTCGAGTTCGTCATCCCGTTCGCGAGATATAGGAGTTTGAAGTTAAGGAATGCTTGAGATACCATCAAAATTCACGCAATTCTGATACCCGAAACCAATAACTACAAAGGCCTAGGGGAAAAATACACACACCTTTGTAATCGGGCGAGTTTCCACTTTCAGATGCAACAGGAATTTCTCGAGTTCGTCATTCCGTTCGGGAGACATGGGAGTTTGAAGTTAAGGAATGGTTGAGATACCATCAAAATTTTCGCAGGTCTGATACTCGAAACCAATAACTACAAAGGCCTAGGGGAAAAATGCTCATACCTTTGTAATCGGGCGAGTTTCCACTTTCAGATGCAACAGGAACTTCTATAGTTCGTCATTCCGTTCGCGAGACATGGGAGTTTGAAGTTAAGGAATGGTTGAGAAGCCATCAAAATTTTCGCAATTCTGATACTCGAAACCAATAACTGGAATGGCCTAGGGGAAAAGTACACACACCATTGTAATCGTGCGAGTTTCTGCATTCAGATGCAACAGGAATTTCTCGAGTTCGACAATCCGTTCGCGAGGTATGGGAGTTTGAAGTTAAGGAATGTTTGAGAAACCCTCAAAATTTTCGCAAGTCTGATACTCGAAACCGATAACTATAAATGCCTAGGGGAAAAATACACATATCTTTGTAATCGGGCGAGTTTCCACTTTCGGATGAAACAGGAATTTTTCGAGTTTGTCAATCCGTTCGCGAGGTATGGGAGTTTGAATTTAAGGAATGGTTGAGATACCATCAAAATTCTCGCAATTCTGATACTCGAAACCAATAACTACAATGGCCTAGGGGAAAATACGCATACCGTTGTAATCGCGCGAGTTTCTGCTTTCACATGCAACAGGAATTTCTGGATTTCGTCAATCCGTTCGCGAGATATGGGGGTTTGAAGTTAACGAATGGTTGTGGAACCGTCAAAATTTTCGGAAGTCTGATACTCGAAACCAATAACTACAAAGGCCTAGGGGAGAAACACACATATCTTTGTAATCGGGCGAGTTTCCAGTTTCAGATGTAACAGGAATTTCTCGAGTTCGTCATCCCGTTCGCGAGAAATGGCAGTTTGAACTTAAGGAATGCCTGAAAAACCATCAAAATTTTCGCAATTCTGATGCTAGAAACGAATAACTGGAATGACCTAGGGAAAAAGTACACACACCATTCTAATCGGGCGAGTGTCTACTTTCAGATGCAACAGGAGTTTCTGGAGTTCGTCAATCCGTTCGCGAGATATGGGAGTTTGAAGTTAAGGCATGGTTGAGAAACCATCAAAGTTTTCGCAAGTCTGATACACGAAACCAATAACTACAAAGGCCTAGGGGAAAATGCACATACCTTTGTAATCGGGCGAGTTTCCACTTTCAAATGCACAGGAATTTCTCGAGTTCGTCAATCCGTTCGCGAGATATGGCAGTTTGAACTTAAGGAATGCCTGAAAAACCATCAAAATTTTCGCAATTCTGATGCTAGAAACGAATAACTGGAATGGCCTAGGGGAAAAGTACACACACCATTGTAATCGGGCGAGTTTCTGCTTTCAGATGCAACAGGAATTTCTCGAGTTCGTCAATCCGTTCGCGAGATATGGGAGTTTGAAGTTAAGGAATGGTTGAGAAACTATCAAAATTTTCGCAATTCTGATGCTAGAAACGAACAACTGGAATGGCCTAGGGGAAAAGTACACACACCATTCTAATCGGGCGAGTTTCTACTTTCAGATGAAACAGGAATTTCTGGAGTTCGTCAATCCGTTCGCGAGATATGGGGGTTCGAAGTTAACGAATGGTTGAGGTACCGTCAAAATTTTCGCAAGTCTGATACTCGAAACCAATAACTACAAAGGCCTAGGGGAAAAACACACATATCTTTGTAATCGGGCGAGTTTCCAGTTTCAGATGCAACAGGAATTTCTCGAGTTCGTCATCCCGTTCGCCAGATATAGGAGTTTGAAGTTAAGGAATGCTTGAGATACCATCAAAATTCTCGCAATTCTGATACCCGAAACCAATAACTACAAAGGCCTAGGGGAAAAATACACACACCTATGTAATCGGGCGAGTTTCCACTTTCAGATGCAACAGGAATTTCTCGAGTTCGTCATTCCGTTCGCGAGACATGGGAGTTTGAAGTTAAGGAATGCTTGAGATACCATCAAAATTCTCGCAATTCTGATACCCGAAACCAATAACTACAAAGGCCTAGGGGAAAAATACACACACCTTTGTAATCGGGCGAGTTTCCACTTTCAGATGCAACAGGAATTTCTAGAGTTCGTCATTCCGTTCGCGAGACATGGGAGTTTGAAGTTATGGAATGGTTGAGAAGCCATCAAAATTTTCGCAATTCTGATACTCGAAACCAATAACTGGAATGGCCTAGGGGAAAAGTACACACACCATTGTAATCGTGCGAGTTTCTGCATTCAGATGCAACAGGAATTTCTCGAGTTCGACAATCCGTTCGCGAGATATGGGAGTTTGAAGTTAAGGAATGGTTGAGAAACCCTCAAAATTTTCGCAAGTCTGATACTCGAAACCGATAACTACAAATGCCTAGGGGAAAAATACACATATCTTTGTAATCGGGCGAGTTTCCAGTTTCAGATGCAACAGGAATTTCTCGAGTTCGTCATCCCGTTCGCGAGATATGGGAGTTCGAAGATAAGGAATGGTTGAGAAACCATCAAAATTTTCGCAATTCTGATGCTAGAAACCAATAATTACAATGGCCTAGGGGAAAATACACATACCGTTGTAATCGGGCGAGTTTCCACTTTCAGATGCAACAGGAATTTCTCGAGTGCGTCATTCCGTTCGCGAGATATGGGAGTTTGAAGTTAAGGAATGCTTGAGATACCATCAAAATTCTCGCAATTCTGATACCCGAAACCAATAACTACAAAGGCCTAGGGGAAAAATACACACACCTTTGTAATCGGGCGAGTTTCCACTTTCAGATGCAACAGGAATTTCTCGAGTTCGTCATTCCGTTCGCGAGACATGGGAGTTTGAAGTTAAGGAATGGTTGAGAAGCCATCAAAATTTTCGCAATTCTGATACTCGAAACCAATAACTGGAATGGCCTAGGGGAAAAGTACACACACCATTGTAATCGTGCGAGTTTCTGCATTCAGATGCAACAGGAATATCTCGAGTTCGACAATCCGTTCGCGAGATATGGGAGTTTGAAGTTAAGGAATGGTTGCGAAACCCACAAAATTTTCGCAAGTCTGATACTCGCAACCAATAACTACAAAGGCCTAGGGGAAAAATGCACATACCTTTGTAATCGTCCGAGATTCTACTTTCAGATGCAACAGGAATTTCTCGAGTTCGTCAATCCGTTCGCGAGATATGGGAGTTTGAAATTAAGGAATGCTTGAGAAACCATCAAAATTTTCGCAGGTCTGATACTCGAAACCAATAACTATAAAGGCCTAGGGGAAAAATGAACATACCTTTGTAATCGGGCGAGTTTCCACTTTCAGATGCAAAAGGAATTTCTCGAGTTTGTCAATCCGATCGCGAGATATGGGAGTTTGAAGTTAAGGAATGGTTGAGAAACCCTCAAAATTTTCGCAAGTCTGATACTCGCAACCAATAACTACAAAGGCCTAGGGGAAAAACACACATGTCTTTGTAATCGGGCGAGTTTACAGTTTCAGATGCAAGAGGAATTTCTCGAGTTCGTCAATCCGATCTCGAGATATGGGAGTTTGAAATTAAGGAATGGTTGAGAAACCATCAAAATTTTCGCAATTCTGATGCTTGAAACCAATAACTACTATGGCCTAGGGGAAAATACACACACCGTTGTAATCGGGCGAGTTTCTGCTTTCAGATGCAACAGGAATTTCTCGAGTTCGTCAATCCGTTCGCGAGATATGGGAGTTTGAAGTTAAGGAATGCTTGAGAAACCATCAAAATTTTCGCAAGTCTGATACTCGAAACCAATAACTACAAAGGCCTAGGGGAAAAATGCACATACCTTTGTAATCGTCCGAGATTCTACTTTCAGATGCAACAGGAATTTCTCGAGTTCGTCAATCCGTTCGCGAGATATGGGAGTTTGAAATTAAGGAATGCTTGAGAAACCATAAAAATTTTCGCAGGTCTGATACTCGAAACCAATAACTACAAAGGCCTAGGGGAAAAATGCACATATCTTTGTAATCGGGCGAGTTTCCACTTTCAGATGCAACAGGAATTTCTCGAGTTCGACAATCCGTTCGCGAGATATGGGAGTTTGAAGTTAAGGAATGGTTGAGAAACCCTCAAAATTTTCGCAAGTCTGATACTCGAAACCAATAACTACAAATGCCTAGGGGAAAAGTACACACACCATTCTAATCGGGCGAGTTTCTACTTTCAGATGCAACAGGAATTTCTGGAGTTCGTCAATCCGTTCGCGAGATATGGGAGTTTGAAGTTAACGAATGGTTGAGAAACCATCAAAATTTTCGCAAGTCTGATACTCGAAACCAATAACTACAAAGGCCTAGGGGAAAAACACA